>NW_026036558.1:17419-35396 GCF_019186545.1 Solanum stenotomum
ATCAACGATATGATATGTGTCATAAAATAGTGGCATATAACAATACATGTAATTTTAAGGACTTCATAACATCATAATCGAATTCAGAACAATTATTTCATTGAACTATATAAGGAATTAGAATTACCTTTTCGTAAAACTTAATTCCAACAAAAGAAACCGCCACAATCTACTGATTTCCAAAGTTAATTATAATTAACTTTAAGGAGCCACGAACTTGAATCCACGAAAAAATCTTTCTGACTTAAAGTATATTGCTTCTTTTTTTTGTGTGCACTGTTGTTCCGTATAACTGATGATGGTGATGTATATCTCCCCTTTTTTGTACGTTTGTGTTCTATATATATAGGATAGGTTTTTTTGCTTTTTTGCAGATTTTTTTTGGTACGTGTGTGTGTGGGTCTCCTTTTGTTATTGACTTTTTCTTCCTTTAGTCATTGGTACGTGTGTGTGTGGGTCTCCTTTTGTTATTGACTTTTTCTTCCTTTAGTCATGTGAAGTGGGAGTGTGGAGAATTGTGGGAAAGTGGGAGTGTGGGGGTGTATGGTATTGTTGTTGTTTATTTATTTATTTATTTTAAAAAGCAGCAAACTGTTTTTGCTCTTCTTTTCCTTACGTGTAATATGTTTTTGGGTAGGTATAGGAGTGGGGTAGGTTTGTTAGATTAATTAGGTTATTTTTATTTACTTTTTAGTTTTAGTTTTATTTTAATCTTAAAAGAATAATAATTAACTATAAATTATAATAACATATCAACTAATTATTTAAAATTAATAAAAATCTAATAAAAAGTCAACTAGCTAATATATAAAAACAATTAAATAATACTAGCTTATTTATAAAAACTTAATTTCAAATATTGATTTTTTGTAATCTTTCATTTCTTTTTTAAACAATTGAAAATAAAACTTATCTTAAAAAGGGATTCTATTTTGTTGTTTTCAAATCTTTTAAAAATAAACTTAACAAAATAAGAGAAAAGTCAAAATATTTAATTTATATTTAAAAATATTTCAGCTCTAAAAATGGTATAAAATTTTAAGTTCGATCAAAAATACGTGTCTACAAAGCCGGTCATAGTCTCGATAATTATGTATTGAATATCTGATCTTGTTTGTTAAATGAAACATGTTTATCCTTCCTCCCCCCTCTAGTGAAGTTGTAAGTGTCAAAATCCCTCTCTCATTCATGCCTAAAATTTCATCAAAAAACAGTAGCATCTTTGTTTTTTGCTGATTTTGTCTACTGCTTTGCTCATGTTCAACCTGCTTAAGTTTATTTCATACATGAATTTATTATTCCCTTTGTTAAGTTTCATGTTGCATTTTTAATGACATCAACTTCAATGGTCTGCCCCATTTGTTATTGATAATTATTTTCCTTGTCTAGGTGATTATGCTTAAATCAATTCCGCTTAATCACTGCTAGTTTAATAGTTTAGCTATCACTACTATTTGGTGTCTTAATTTATCATGTGGGGATTAGTTTAATGTTAAGTGAAAGTTCATTAAGTATTGTATGCATTTCTTTGTCATCTTGCATCAACATGGGCAGTGGGCTAATCGCATCCATACATTGCCTTATTTCATTTTTATTTGCCTCAGTTGTATTATATAGATTTAAGGTGTGCTCCATTTCTAATTTCTATCTTTGTTTTGTTCTTTTCTACGTATAAACCGGCTTCTCCCGAATCTTTGAAGCCTCTTTTTTCCTTGCATCCCGTTGATGGGACATAAAGGACCCAATATCCTCTCTTTATCAAGTCAGTCATCATGGAAAATTAAAGAAGCAGGTGTACAAGTGAAAGACGATAAATACAGGGCTGGAAATTGAATTTTTCAGAACCCGAAAAGCCTGAAAACAGGCCGATATACTTGCGTATATAGCCAGACACTGGTATACAACCAGAAACATGATTTAGAGGTTGCAAAAATACAAGAATACAAGTTTGATGATGAAATACAGGTTAAAAGCTGATATGCAGGAGTAGCACAGAAATACGGGCCCAAAATATGGCCTATATACAGTGGTATACACAAAACGTATACACAGATTTTTTGTAAGGCAAATAGGTCCAAAACCTTAAATAATCTCCATCAGGGCCCATTTTTGAGTCATTTTTAGATGTAGGATAAGAGAATAAGTTGGGCCCATCAGATTTGAGGATTTCGGCAAATTAGCCCAAGTTCAATTTTCTATTCTTTTTTCCTCCTCATTTATTTGTTATTGATCAACATTTTGATTCTAACTTTCTAGTATTATTGGTCTTGCTACTTGAATTATTCTCTTTAGAATGATCCCACTTAGTTTATTTCTCCTTAAAAATAATTAATTAGAAAAATAATAGTAATAAATAAATAAAAATAAAATAAATGAGTTCTTTTACTTAATTAAAATTTTTAAAAAATTAGTCAAAGTCATTTTAGTCAAATCACCGGTTAACCGCAAGTTAGCGACATTACGAGGGACTAACACTTTCTCGGAATGTACATTGAACTCGAGCCCTTTTTCAATTGATTTTATTTGTTTCAGTCTTTTGAAAATCTTAGGTTTTTCTCGATTTTTACGAATAATTAAGTAGCGACTTTATTTCTTTTGAAAAATCGATTTCTCTTCAAAACATAAGTTTAGTCGATTTTTTGAAACAAGTCATTTTTCTTTTATTTTTTTTCCGAGTAAAATGAAAATGACGACTCTGCTGGGGATTTAATTAAGTTCTAACCATAAGATTTGACTATTGATTAATTGTTATTAATTGCTGAATTGTTTATTTGTGCTTAATGTGTTTAAACTTCTATAACTGTCATTGTATTTCATGACATTTTCTGTTGTATGTATAGTAGGTGTATAAAAACCGAACCGCAAACCGAACCAAACTGCGAACAGAGTCAAATAAAAAAAAAAACTCAACAAGTGATTTGGTTTGGCTTGGTTTGGTATTGAAAAAAAACCCCGACTATATTTGGGTTGTTTTGGTTTTAACTAATAAAAAACAACCCGAGACCAAATCAACCCGACATTATATATGTAATTTTAAAATTTTATTTTATACATAAAAATGTTTATTAATATATAATTTTTATATTTTTCTTAATCTTTCTCACAATTTTATGTTTAATGTTAGTGGACTTTGGGCTACATTGTTGACTTGAACACACTTGTTATTTTTAGGAATAAACAAAAGCCCAAATAAATTATACAATTCAACTAGCCATATATAATATTTTCTATCTCATTTAACAAATGTCATTAGGTCAGCAGCTTAAAAGCAGCTCTTTACTTTCAAAGGCTTAGTCACTGTTAGGTTTTACTCTTTAGCTATTAGGGCATATATTGAGCTCGTCCTTTGGATTTTAGTTCAAATAATCATCGTCTCATCTTAATCTGGGTAAGTAATTGCTACTAACTCATTTTTAGATATTTTTCTTGTATTGCCATTGTCAACAACATCACAATTTTGGGTAGTTGAATCATTGATCTAAACCTAAAAATTATACATCTTGGTGTCCATATCTATGGTGTGTTAAGCTTAGCAACAAGATGATGAAGATGATGATAAATTTTTTGTATATAAGTTTCACTTATTTCTCTCTTTACTTATGTTGTTTCAATGCAATGAAAAAGGGGCAAGTGTTCGACTCATTGCTTTTGGTTCCATTTGTATGAAGGTTTTTGTACTGTAAACATCGTGATGGTCCGCAAAGATAAGGAAAAACAAGTGATAGAGATAAAAATTTAAGAGACTATTAGATTTTGATAGCAGTAGATAGTAATATACATCAAACTTTTCTAACCAAATATTTTGTACTATATTTGTACCTGTTTTGGTTTCAAAGTGAAATATTCTTCTAAGTCTTGTGCACAATACTTGAATGGAAGTCTTGTTGAAACACAATCTTGTATCAAAATACTAATAACTATTGTTATGTATGTGCAACAATTTTCTTTTTGGATGGAAACTACACCTTCTGTAACGGATGTAGAGGTGATTAATAATATTCCTTCAACTATGTCGACAATATCTCAACAACAAGGCAAAGTAACTCCACGTCGACGTATACCTCCTATATAAGCACTGGTTTTAGTTTCTTCAACATATTTATATCCTAATATTCGTTTTTGCATGTTCCATTCATGGTCAATCCAATGGACAGTAATTGTAAAATAATCATTACTATTAGGACTACGTCCCATATCAGAAGTAATAGATAATCTACCATCATAATAAACAAATAAACAACGAAGAAAATGACAATATTCTTTTTGATATTTAAAAAGATCACGTTTAATTGTACTTCTTGGAATACCTTCATAATCTGGGTTATACAATTTCCGAATATACTGAATAAAACCAGGATGTGAAGGAAATGAAAAAGGCAAACCACAAACAGAAACCATTTTAGCTAATTCTCTACGATCTTTTTCTTTACTATATGTGCGTGGTGTGCTTTGGCTAGCCGGGTTAGTCATATTTAATACACTTTGAACCATATTAGAACCTCCAACTCCCATAGAATTTTCAGGTTGAGGTATTCCATTTCTATTAGCCCTTTCTATATCATCTAGGCGAGCAAATTCTTTATTACACTTTCTCAAATGTGTTCTTAGTCGTCCCGTTCCCCCTTGTGTACCCGTAGTTACATGTTTCATGATCAATTTACATTTCGTGCAAGTAACAGTAGTTTTTTCCTCATTTTGTACCAAAAATTTCCATACTAAAGATCTTTTAACACGTACAACGGTCTTTGAAAAAGTAGGTAAAGAGGGGACTTCATCTTGTTCCGGTAATTCGGTAGCTGGACTAGTAGGGGTAGGGGTCTCATCATCTTCCTCATTTATTTCTACTTCCTCATCTAATTCTTCCTCAAAATTAGTAAAACATCTATTTAAAGTTTCATGATCTACTTCATTTTCGGAATTAAATTCAATAGGTCGTGAGTCTCGTGTAAAAGAAGTTTCATCAACATGAGTATAATCATTAGTATTAATTCTAAATCTAGGAGGTGGCAAATTTTTAGAATTAGAACTACTTCCTCCTCCCCTATTATTTTTTCTTTCCGACATTGGTCTTTTACAACTATATTTTTCCAAATTCATGTTCAAGTTTAAAATAATTAATATTATGAAAAACAGGCAAAGATAATATAACAAAATAAAATAAAAAAACTTAATTAATAAACAAATAAAAAATTAAAGTTGGAACGAATGTACCGAACGTCTACGTAAAAGTAGACGTATAACCAAAGCCGGAATTGAGAGATGCCAATTGAAGCTTCCGATTTACTTCAAATAAATCTCCGAAATTCGAACTGCAAGTCAATATCACAAAATAATAATTATGAATTTATGAGAGATTGAAAATTAAGAGATTTTATAAGATATTAATAAAATAGTTTGTGAATTTGTGATTTAAATGAAAAAATATGAGTACATTTATAGTGTTAAGGGGCAGAGAGGGGTGGGGGGCTGTTTGGAGCCGTTTTGGGCCCCAGCCCAACGGCTAAAAGGGCCCAACGACTCTATAACGTTTAACTTTTTTTAAAAAAAAAAAAAAAAAAAATTGACCATTGAACCGAACTGGAACCGGTTCTTACCGAACCGAATCAACCGGATAAAAATCCGGGTTCCGTTTCGGTACCGATTCTAGTACCTATAAGACCGGTTCCTTACCGGTTCAACTGGTACCAGACCGAACAAAAACTGGTCCAATTGCCAGCCTTAGTTAAAACAAAGATATTTTATTTATTTATAATATGCATCATTTCACAATCAGTGGCTTGAGATATTACAGATGTTTAGTTTGTCTACTACATTACAGACATCTAGATTAGCTACTACATTATCATTAGTACTATCCGATTGAAGAGGTGGCACTATGTGCTTATCAAAAGTTGTTCCTTCCATGTCTGCTCCGAGTGCTTTCAGTGCAAACGCGAGTGGAACTATCCATTCCACAAAATCTATGTCCTGCTTAAGTTTGCTTCCTTCTTTAGCTAGTATATCGGCCAGCTGATTTTGCTGCCTGTGACTATGACTGATTTGCGGGCTCCCCATCAGCTGGAGCAGCTCCCTGCATTCAAATATAATGTTAGTAAAAGAGTCATGGCCATTTTGTATTAACTTAATGACTTCTGTTGAGTCAATGTTGATTTGTATCCTTGTGGTGGATAATGGCATTGCCATTTTTAGCCCAATCAAGAGTGCTTGAAGTTCCGCGTAAAGAGTCGAGTTAACATTTAGTTTTGCAGCGAAACCTTTCACCCAATTTCCCCTGTTATCCCTTACTACTCCACCTACACTACCTATCTTAGACTCATAATTGTTGGACCCATCTATATTTAATTTGAAACCGCTATCTGGTGGTTCCTATTGTAGTTTGGATTTATCTTTGTTTCGTTTTCCAGAGTTGAATCCTAAGTAATAAAATTTCATAGCTCTGTTTTTAGGAAGGTTGGTTGGTATGTTGATCTTTTGTATTATTGTACTAGTTATGATTTCTATTTAACCAAATGTTCCATATATAGAAGGGAAAAGCAAATTTCCACTCTATATCGTTTGATGGACTTTGGTTTTTTATTTTCCTTATTGCAAGGAGCCATTCGGTTTCCTCCATGTCTAATATGTGTTGTATATACTGGTTAGACCCATTCCAACCCAGAATTGGTTGGCTTTGCTACATTCCATAAATATGTGTTTTGTAGTTTCTGTTTGACCACACACTATACAATTTGGGGTTTCACTAACTCCAATTGTATGTAAGTGTTGGCCAGTAGGTAGTCTACCATGATTACAGACCCATAGAAAGTATTTTATCTTGTTGGGACATTTTAATTTCCAAATCCAATGATAGTTTCTCTTGATTACGCCTTTCGTGCATTTTAAGGTTGTAGTTTTAATGGCCTGGTAAGCTGAGGCAGTACTAAACTCCCCATTCGAGTTTAACGACCAACAAGGTTTATCCACTGGGTTCGATACTCTAGGTAAATAGATTCTTAGTATCTCTTTTAAAACATTACTTGGTATGACCTCTTGAAGGTCGTCAAGTTTCCAGCTTCAATTTAGTATAATGGTATCCATTGTTCTACTTGTTTCATTCTGGTCAAGAGGGCCATTAAACAAAGTCCTTAGGGGTGGGTGGTTTGGTATCCAAGCATCATTTCACATATTTATCTTCTTACCACTTCATATGTTCCAGTGTATGTAGCGCTTGGCTATCTCCCATCCCATCTTAATGTTTCTCCATAATATGCTACTACCTTTTCTAAATAGCGTGTTGGTTATACCGCCTAGAGAGTTAGTGTATAGGCTAAGTATAGTTCTCGCCCAAAGTGTAGTTGGGTTGAGGAAGAGTCTCCAGGCTAGTCTAACTATAAGGGCTATGTTTTTCGTGGTGCACTTTTGGACTCCTAGGCCCCCTTCTTTCTTATTCTCCGTTACTATATCCCATCGCACTAGATTTAAATTTTTCTTAACATCAGTGGTGCCCCAAATAAAATTCCTCTGTATTTGGTCTATTATTTTTGTAATAGTACTAGGAAGTTTGTATAGTTGCATTACATAGGTTGGAATGCTATTTAGGGATGACTTAGCTAGGGTAGTTCTTCCAGCTATGGTAAGAAACTTGGTCTTCCAGCTAGCTAACCTTGATTGCATATTATCCAGAATAAATTGGAAGTCACGTTTAGTTGATTTTTGATGGAAAATAGAAAATCCTAGGTACTTTCCGAATTTGTTGCTTTTAGGGATACCCATAGTGCTAGTTATATCTCTAATAATAGTGGTTTTACAATTCCCTGAAAAGACAATTTTAGATTTATTAAGGTTTATACTTTGTCCACTAAGGTTGCAGAATTCCTGTAAAGTGTTGTTGATTGTTTGGCACGTGCCCTGCTTCGCTTTTCCAATTAAGACTAAGTCGTCAGCAAAGAAAAGGTGGGACAGTTGTGGTCCTTTTCCCGCAATCCGTACTGGTTTCCAAAATTTTTGGATGACTTTATTATTGACATTTCTAGATAGGACTTCCATACATAATATAAATATATAGGGTGACATGGGGTCCCCCTGTCTAATCCCTCTTTTTGGTTCAAAGTATTCCGTTCTTGTATCGTTAATTAAGATTGTTGATTTACTCGTAGTGATACAAGACATGATTAGATTGATAATTTTTGGAGGGAAGTTAAAAAAGTGGAGAGTATATTTCACAAAGGACCATTTCAATTTGTCGAAAGCCTTTTCTAGATCTATTTTCATTATCATGTTACCTTGCTTTCCTTTCATTTTTTAAAATTGGTTCAAATTTCTTGTACTATGATGACGTTATCCGTACCCCCATCTATTTTTTAGGAAGCCAGCTTGACAAGGCCCTATTACTTTATGTAATAGGGGCTTAATTCTGTTAGCTATTATTTTGGTGATTATTTTATAGGTGCATTTTTTGCATTTGGGTATGAGACATATATGAGTAGTATTTATTTGTGGGTCTATACATGCCTTAGCCCACGTTTTGTGACAGAAATCAGTTACTGCGGAACCTACAATTTTCCAATAGTCCTGGTAGAAAAATGGGTGTATTCCATTAGGTCCAGCAGCTTTATAAGGTTGAAAGGAGAATACTGCATTGGAGATTTCCTTTGTTGTGAGGATATCATCCAATGTTGATAGTTCCTCCTTAGATAAACTCGAGTCATGAACACTAAATGATCTAGAAAATTGGAGTTGATTAGTGTTAATTAAAAAGATTAGTGTAGTATGAGTATGTATAGTTTATAATTTGATGTTGATTGTATATCCAAGTTCCATTCTCCGTTTCTAGGGACAAAATTTTGTTTCTTCTTCTTCGGATAAGTGTGGTGGTATGAAATTTTTTTGTGTTGGCATCTCCCTGGTTCAGCCAGTTTATTTTGGATCTTAATTTCCAATAATCTTTTTCGTTTTTAAGGATATAGTTATATTCTTTGATAAGTTCGGTCTCCAGGTTTAAAAGAAAATCACTAGTATCATAACTAGGCGACGCTTGTATGCCTTTTAAGCGTCTTAGAATTCTACTCTTTTTTATGAAGATGCCTCCAAATGTAATATTCTTCCATTTAGTTACATCTTCATCCACGACTTTTAAGGCCTCTAATAGATTATCCTTCTTTACCCAAGCTTTGCCAACTATCCTACTAAATTCAGGATGTGATGCCCACATTATTTCTAGCCTACATGACCTCCTTCTAAGATACCCCACCTCCCTTGTTAAAGATAATAGAAGTGGGCAATGGTCCGAGTGGGTTCGAGGTAGGTGCTGGACCTGTGCATCTGGATAGCCAAGCAGCCACTCATTATTTGCTACAAAACGATCTAGACGTTCAAAGATAAGGGAGCATTTATTTTTATATCGCTTATTCAACCATGTATAACGACTACCGTTATAACCCATATCTAGAAGCTCACAATAATTTATAAGGTCTTGGAAGTCCTTGGTACGACTTGAGTTTAGAGGATTTCCTCCTTTTTTTTCCGAGTTATGAAGCAATTCATTAAAGTCGCCTCCTATAAGCCATTTACCTTGATAATTTTCGTTTCTAGTAAGGCTACTAATGGGGGCTTATGCCAGTCTAAAAGCGAACGAAAGTTCCTTCTAAAGTCTGGTCCGTTACTTCCTCTACAGTTCCATATTATTATATTCATTGGTCTGTTCATGTTGGGTGGAACCATTAGTGGCTAATCCCACCTGGCTCCCTGTTGAAGTTCCATTTCCATCAGGGTGGGGTTCATAGCTAGTACATAGTTCCCTAGCCTGGAGTTTACCGGAGGACGTATATCTAGCGAGCTTTTTAAGAGATTCGGGTGGCAAACAAGGCTTAGCTTCTTTTCGTATCTTTCTTTGAACACCATTACCTTTATTTCTCTTAATACCGATATCTCCGTTCTTGTTTCTCTCATTAATTCTATAGTCTCTCCTATTTCTTCCTGATTCACATTTTGTGTAATACATAGTGGAGTGAAGATTATTACTTATTAGGTGGGCTATATTTCTAATCTCCTTCACAAAAATTGGCTAGTGTAGTCATTGTACATGTTTACGCCTCATTTCATTATGTAATAGGTGTGTATTAGTAGGGTCGGAGCCGGAGAACAAAGTATGGACTTGATCAAAGCCAGTAACTTTAGTTTCAAATTCCAAATTTTAATTATTTTGTTTTATTTGTAATCCTTTTATATGTGGATATATATAACTTAAATCACGCAAATAAATACGTCGATAAAGCTAAAGACTAATATAGATAATTGGAGGTTGATAATGACAAATGAGCAATATAGTAATGAATAGCTTAACTTTAGAAAATGCCATTATTAATGATATTTGGAGACGTACCCTTTAGGTGTCATCTTACTTGGGGTTCTCCTTTTCAACGCTATGAATTATGAAAATGACCATAGAATAACGTCGTGGAATGTATCTTTCATTTTCAAACACCAAAAATTGGTTACCTCGTAAATTCAATTTATATAAATTTTTCATACTATGAAATTATTTATTTGGTATGATGATAATTGTTAAAGAATGATAAAAAAAAAAAGGTTTCATATTAGTGGTTAATGAGATGAGTGAACTCCTAATAAGGCTTGGACAATCCTAATGAAAAAGGATGAATTTACGTACAATATTCTATGCCAATATGTCACAATTATCGAATAACTATCGTTGAGTATATATCAGATTAATCATTTTAATAATGATTTCAAACGCAATAATAATGCAATAAAAAGGTGAACATAGCTTTCTAAACTCCAAATCAAATCAAATATTGTTAAATTAAAGGGGACAAGGGGGAATTAGGTGACACAAGTCATCCTTTAATTAGTATTATGATTAATTAATTAGGAGTACATGTTAATAAGAGTTTGGAATTGCAATTACCTACCCATTGCGGCTCAACGCCACAATTTTCCCTTTCTCTCACACCGTTCCCATTTTCATTGGTCCTCCGATTTCTAAAGGACAATATTATTTGTTTTTTATTGGGCCAAAACAATCTAAAAATAAAACAAACAATCATCATTAAGCTTTGAGAGATTCAGGATCAGGAGTCGAGTCCTGGGTTAAGGTCGGATATCGAATTTTGAGCCGAAGTCAAAAGTCAAGTTTTGAGTCGAGTTAAAATTGGAAGTTGGGTACAGAGTGAGGTCGGATCTCGAATTACGATTAGGGTTAGTAGTCAAGACCTAGGGCGTTGGGGGTCAAGAGATGAGTTTTGAATTAGGGACAAAAATCAGGTTTCAAGTCAGGGTTGAGAGTTGGGTCTCAAGTCAGCTTAGGATCGAGAGACATGTCTTGAGTTGAGGTCATAATTGGGGAATGAGTCAAGGTCGGATCCCGAGTCTTAAGTCGGGTTCAGAATTGAGAGTCGAGTTTTGTGTTAGGATCGATATTTATGTCTCGAATTGAGGTTGAAGTCGGGAGTCAGATTTCAGGTTTCGAATCTGAATCGAGAGTCACATATCGAGTAGGGATCGAGGTCGGGAGTCAAATTTCAGGTTGAAGTCTAAAAAAGGTTTCAGGTTGGAGTCAAGAGTCGAGTTCCTAGGTTGGAGTTGGGAACCGACTCTTGAATAATGTACACTTTAAGGTATAGTTTGGTTAAAAATCTGGTTATATCTCGAAATTACAACCAAAAATATAATTGTGTAATGATTTTATAATCGCACCTTCAATCTCGATTATAATATAAAATTTGAATCCCATAATAAATAGCAATTCCACCTTTATATGGAATAAATTATCTCCTAATTATTGTATAAATTTATCTTGATTTTAACTTATACCTTCAATTAAACACAATAGAAATATAAATCCAAATTTTGAATTGAAAAATCCACTTAATTGCTCCAACCAACCCCCTCCCTAATTATACATTACTTTTTTTTTCCTCTTAATTTTTAAATATGAGAAAAATATGAGACTTAGTAAGCACGTACAACGCTTTTGCCTCGAAAGATTATGAAGATTAAAAACATACGTTATCTATTCTTTATACTAAGGATCTTTTGGGCGGTGCCATTTTTTGTTATCTTTGAAGAATACACCATTTTTTCTAGTCTTTGGTCAAGCACAACAAGAAATTACGTATACATTACTGTACTAATTAAAGAAATGGACTGTCAGTTAGTTCTTATTAAGTTCCTTAAACTGTGGAAAAACTGTAACATTTGTGTACAACTACTTTCAATGAATTAAATATTACTTCCTCCGTTTCATTTTATGTGAGATAGTTTAACTCGGCATTAAGTTTAAGAAATAAATGAAGACTTTTAAACCTTGTGGTAAAAAATGAATGATTTAGAATTTTTTGTGGCTGTAAATCGTTTCATTAAAGGTAAAATAGACATTTTAAAGTTAAATAATTACTCCCTCCGTTTAAAAAAGAATGACCTCATTTCATTTTTAGTCTGTTTATAAAAGAATGACCCATTTCCTTTTTTGGCAACACTTTAACTTTCCACGTGACATGTTTAAGGCCACAAAATTAAATGACATTTTTGTACATTTGACATAACTTTAATTTAGAATCACAAGATTTAAAAGTCTTTTTTTTCTTAAACTCCGTTCCAAGTCAAACTAGGACATTCTTTTTGAAATAGAAGAAGTACTTAATATAGAAATGTGTCATTCTTTTTTAAACTGACTAAAAAAGAAAGTAAGTCATATAAATTGAGACAGAGAAAGTAATTTCTTGTAGATAATAGATAGAATTAATTTTTATAGTACTCAACTCTCACTTATTTGAAACGGAAGAAAGTAATAGTTATTGACTTATTATATATTAGAAAGACTCTAAACGTATCAAAATCATATCTAATGTTGCTCAAACTCTCAATATAACTCAAAAAGTATGGACAATTTAAACAAATTACCCCCTCATTTATGTTTTTATAACCAATTTGCTGGTTATAATTAATTAATTTTCATCTACCCCCCTCTGTTTGCCACACCAATTTGTGGCGTTATCTAATGTAAACAAATCTATTTTTCCACAGTACCACCGCCCAATTCTATCCTAAAAATCAATCAAAACAAATTCAATACATGACAAACTGACTTAACTACCTGTTTATTTCTTGACTACACGTGTACAAATATCTACCCTTAGATTTCCCTTGTTGCCACGTGTCATTATGATCTCTTCCAACGTGGCAGCTATCAAAATCCATGACAAATTATAAAATAAAATCCATTTTTGCCCCAATTCCCTATTATTTCTTTATTTGATATAATAATATAAAGTGTGGACAATCTTTGGGAAGGTCCCTTTCTATAAACATGAATCGCCCAAAATTTACTCTATAATTTCACCTTTCGTGTAACCCAAGTGATAGTTTCTCTTTATTGAGACAATAAAATGAAAATATATCTTTTCTTTGTACGATGATGAGTGAAAAGATCTCTTGTTCGTCTTGTTGGGATCACAAACTCCGAATAGATTTTGCATGCGTAATATAATTCAAATTTAATCAGAGCTTCAATATAGACTTCGAACACTGAATGTAAAATAAAATAAAAATTATTCAGTAAAAGGTAGTTGCCCGGCGAAAAAAATAGCTAATAAATATATAATATTGTATCATCAAGTATAATACATGCATATTAACTAGTGAGTATAAATGATTTTGACTGAGCAATCAAATGTATAGTATCGCCCAAAAATAACAAGTTTGCAATATGAAGGAAACTTCTAATAACAAGAAAGTTAAATTGTTTTTTTTGCAAAATAAAAAGATAAAGTTAATTATTTTTTTTTAAAAAAAATTATAAAATTTAAAGTGAACAAAGTAAAAATGTACGAATAGACAACAAGATCTTACAACATTGATTAGTGATTAAGAGGCCACGCATTTAAAAGTAGTTTTGTGGTGTATAAACAATTTCAAGCAAAGAATACCCTCAACTATAGAGACATCAAAGAGAAGCTTCTTCCAGGTTCTAGGTGATGATCCCCACTCTCAAATAATTGCATTTGTTACCAATAATATATACTCCTATTAAATTATATCTATCATCAGTGTAAATAATTTTTTTATATTTTTGATCACTCAATAATATAAAATTTGTGATCATAAAATTAAGATAAATTAATTGTTATAATAGGTAAACGTAATTTGATTGTGTAAAAATTTTTCATATCGATGACATATATTGTCATACCTTTTTTTTTTTTTTTTTTAAAATTTATGGATGTGTATTACCATTCTTTTTTCCATATTTTTCTTCTATAAATACAAGTTTCAAATCATTCATCCACATTATTTTTAAAAACAGAATTAAACGCTCTTTTGGTCTTGTCACTTGTCACTATTAAATATTTTCTTCTTGTTGTCTCTTTATAATACTTCACCTGATTAACTACTACTACTATATATATCGTCCTCTTTCTAGCAAATATAATCCACCACCAAAAAAACACAAAATTTTAATTTCTCATCCTTTCTCAGCTTTATATTTTAAAAAAAGTTAATTTCTTGTTTATATCAAAAGCAAAAAATGGGAGTTTCAGGGACACTGGAGTACTTATCTGAAGTACTTAGCAACGTTAAGAAGAGTAAGAAAAAGAAACAAATCGCAACTGTATCCATCAAGATTAGAATGGACTGTGAAGGTTGTGCTCGTAAAGTTAAGAATGCTCTCTCTAAAGTAAAAGGTATATTTATTTTTAGAGTTTTAAGTTATATATATCGTTACGTATTTTTTATACCAATCAAAAAGATAAATTTCTTCAAAATAAGTTATTAAAAGTAAAATCACAATAATGTCTTTTTTTTTACCTATCATGGCAACTTTACATGTTATAACACGTCTACTATTTATGGACCACCTACATGTATCTTTTTTAATAACTTGATAGTGTAAAAAAAAGTTAAGAAAACCTTACAACTACAAAATTTGTCGGAATAATATAAGAATTTTTTTCGTTTTAATTTATGTGACTTGATTCTGAGTTGAATAACATCAAACTAACTATTTTTTTTTTTAATTGTGTGTGAATTTTTGAATAGGTGCAAAATCAGTGGATGTGGACTTAAAGCAACAGAAAGCAACAGTAACAGGATTTGTGGAGCCAAAGAAAGTGTTGAAGGCAGCACAATCCACTGGTAAAAAATGTGAGATCTGGCCATATGTGCCATATAGTATGGTGGCACATCCTTATGCTGCTGGTGTTTATGACAAAAAGGCACCTCCTAATTTTGTAAGGGCAACTGCTGATCCTTCTATTGCTCACTTAAATCCTGTTGAAGAACAATATTCACTTATGTTTAGTGATGAAAATCCAAATGCTTGTAATATTATGTAGTAGTTAATTATAAGTTTTTTTTTCTTTGTTATAAAGTATACTTGATCCTTTGTGTGTATTTTTATTAAGAGAAATTGATTACTGTATAAAGAATTTTGATTTGTGATTAAAAGTATATATCATGATTGTCTAATAAGAGGAGTTTAGTTACCAAAATAAAAATAAAAATAAGAGGAGTTTGAATTTTATGAGTGATAGTTTGATTGAATTGATCAGTTTGCGTAGGAACGAGGTTTAAGTCTATTGTAATGATAAATGACTCGTTTTATCGTAAACTTCTCTTAAATTCTAAAAGAAATTTAATAATTTGAGAACCTATTAATTTTAATAATAATTCTGAAACCCGCTACTTTATGAGAATATTATACTAAATATGTTGTTATTTTAGTTATTGATAATTCAGAGCTTTCAATTAATTCATAGGTAGTAGGAGAAGATATGGGTGTATAATATAAACCCTTAAATATCGATCCAATTAATTTAAATTTATATAAAGTCAATTGAAGGAAAACACATTTTGTATATCAATCTACATTAGCTTACAATATTTACTTGATTTAATATTATGAGAAAATATTAATGAATTATAATTAAGTGATAGTATTAATTATAATTCGACAGCGTTTGAATGGTCCCTTTATTCCTCAAACCGTGGAATTAAGTGGCAATGTGAATTCAGCCACCGGAGTCAAATATGGTCGGTGAAAGAAATAATAAAACCTTATCCATAAAAATAAACAGTTATATGATAAAACATATACCAACCTCTTATATACATAAAAAAAATGATGAACACAAATATATATTTTGTTGTATCATGAACACATACTAACTTGTTATTCTATATGAACAAGTAGGCTATGATACATGGACGTGCAAGTATTTTTATATATTTCATAGAAGTATTTAGCATTAACTTCATGTATCTATTATATGTATTTAGTATTAATTTGATATATAAAGTATCGATTTTTTATAATATATTCAAAATACATGTATGTAGTATCAACATGCATGCATGTGTCTACATATGAAATGTAATTGAAACATATCAAATTAGGAGTAAATCATGACTAAAGAGTACTTGCCGTATCACTAATAAATTTTTTTTTCAATATTCTTCTCATTTTTTTAGCATCAGAATTTTTTTCTATAGATACAAATACATGTACATTTTATCAGATACATAAATTCTTAATCAGATACATATTTTGATCATTTTGTCTCATCCTTTGCTCGTCTCTACACTTCCATGAAATCATCATTTTCAACAAAAACTTCATCAAATCAGTGGGAAACCCTCTGTTCTTCACTGCTCTTTTCCTTACCGCCAACACGAGCAACCAAAATCCCAACAATACTATTTTAAATGATGAACGCTGTAAAATATGGTCAAATAATTAATAGATTTAATCTATTATTGTAACAATTTCTACTCTATGCTACTTAAGTTGATATCATTTTTGAAAATTAATCAGACAAAAGATATATTAAACAACACATTAAGTTGATTTTATTCGGATATAAAAAAAAAATGATAAAATTTCTATAATGGTCTGAAAAAATTCAGAAAATCGTATCACTTTACAAAATATGGAGTCTTAAGCAACCACAAACGTGGGGGGGAAGGATTAAGAAGAAAGTGATATGATTTAGAGTGAAGAAGTAAATTAGAGATATAATTAAGTGAACAAAGCTTTATTTTAGGTTATTTTTAAGGGAAAATGGTATGAAATAGCAAATTATTAATTCAAATTAAATGTTATAACCATAGTTTATTTTAATTGTAATTCGCTGCAAACACCCTTTTTTTGCCATCTGATTCGATATACAATTAGTCATTTTCGGTATACAATTAGTCATTTTATACATTTCGGTTATAAATTGTATAAAATGCGTTTGTGTTTGTATAAAGCGAGAGAAAAGTGTATATACAAATACAAATACATATATTTTTGTCCTATACACTTGTAATTATACAAATACAGATCTTATTATACAAATTACAATGTATAAATGAATTTATACAAAACAGAACAATTTGCATAAAATTGGATGTTTGTAGTGAATTATACAAATCAAAAGCACCATAGCAAACATAAAATTTGTTATGGAGCGCAATTATGCAAACTATAGCTATAACATACAAATATGATTTTTATGTTTGCTATATGTGAAAGTTGCTCTATTTTTAAAGAGTAATGTATCTCATTATAGCGGACTTCAAATCTGTTACATAATTATTAATTAATAAATAATAGGATAATCGATAATTATTTGAAAGTATAGATGTAATTAGTAGATATAGTATGAATATATGTCTAATTATACAGTTTTTCTTCTTTTATTATTTAGAATCACTCATTTAGCAAACAAAATGAGCTATTAAATAAGAGTTTATTTTGGCTTCAGATACAAAAATAAGAAGGGAAAAGGCCTAAATTTACTTCTGAATTTGTCTCGAAAGTAAGTTACACACTTAAACTAGTATGGTGACGTATTACACCTATGTACTATTTAAAAGCGAATACATTTACCCTTAAAACTGACGTGGTAAAAAAATTTAAAATAAATAAATAAAGTGCGTTTAAAGAGAAATAGAAAAAAAAAAATCTT
The DNA here is from genome assembly GCF_019186545.1 of Solanum stenotomum. NCBI lineage: Eukaryota > Viridiplantae > Streptophyta > Magnoliopsida > Solanales > Solanaceae > Solanum > Solanum stenotomum. The sequence goes on from NW_026036558.1 coordinate 35,368, forward strand.
CTTTCCAGCACCACCCTATCCCTCACCCC
>NW_026036558.1:39950-44355 GCF_019186545.1 Solanum stenotomum
GATTTCTTGATCATTTCTGTTTAGCTATCTAAAATAATTCCTAAACATCATGAGATCTTTCCTATCACAAATCACAATCCTTGAATCCATAATTCAATTCAAGGAAAGTTAAGAGTCAAGTCAAGAGTTAAGTTAAGAGAAGTTCATAAAGTTTTCCAAAAGTCTTTTACAAATGTTTTAATTTTGTTTTAAGACTTGAGTTTTGAGTTGAGTAAAGAGTAAAGTTTGAAGTTCATTTCTTCTAAAGAGTATATCAGGACTATGTATTCTAAAAGAGTAAATGTTTTCACATTTAAAGAAGAAAGGAAACCTTGATTTCCAAAAGAGCCTTTGAGCCAGTTTTCAGTAAAGAGTAAGAGTAAAGTTCATTCTTCAAAGATTATATGGGAACTAAGTATTCCCCAAGAGTTAAAATGTTTTCACATTTAAACAAGAAAGGGAACTGAGATTTCCAAAAGAGCTTTTGAGCTAGTTTTTCAGTAAAAAGCCTTTGAGCTAATTTTTCAGTTAAAGAGTAAATGCTTTCACAATTAAGCAAGAGAGGAAACTGAGATTTCTAAGATAGCCTTTGAGCTAAGTTTTGAGCAATTATCTCAATCCAGAGAAAGAAGTTATGTTTTTAAACATAAAGAGCTAGTATATTTTAGGAGTAGTATTGAGCACCGATATGAGGGGGAGTTCAGAAAACTCTGAGCCGCCATAAACCATGTGTTGACACTCAATTTTGACCCTCCTCGATAATAATTAATTTCCGAGCTTTTTTAATTTTCAAATTATTTAGAATAACTAATTTTATAAAAAATCCAAATATTTTTCAAGTTTATTTTAAAGTGATTTTAGCCATTTTATAACTTTTAAATGATAAATATGTTTTATATGATTTTGTATATAATTAGTATATTTTGTGAATATTCGAAAATCATCTCAAAAAAGATAATTTTAGTAAAATATTTTGTCAATTAGTTCGGTTTAAGTAGTAGTTTGTATTTTTAGGTTAATTAGTTTATAATAAAGTTAATTATTTTATCTCATTGAAGTTAAGAAGCTCATTAATTAATTCACGATAATTCAACTTGTTTAAATGTTGGCCAAATCCACCAATTTATCTCAATTTGGTTACATTTTGAAATTCATTTGGGCTATTGCTTGATTACATTTCCTTAGCCAAATCTTCAATTTATTTCAACCCATTAAAATTCAGCCCCTTTCAGCAGCCCATAACAATCCAGACTGGCCCAATATAATCCCTTTAGCCGACCCTCTCTTTACCTAACTCCCTAAACCGACCCAGCCCATCCCTTTTCCCCTATAGACCCGGGCCAACTCTTCTTTAACAAAGAACCCAATTCTTTACAACATTAGCACTACTAGAAGCAACATTCACAAAAGACAATGATACAACGTCGACATAGTGATCCAAATGGCAGACGCGTGAATGACCCCAAGACGACCCCTACGCGCCTCATTTTTTACTCATGCGAATGCACGGAAGAAACTCCAGGAACGATGCTCACAACAACACACGAAAATTGGCATGGCGAGTTCACCCTCTCACGTCTCTTTCTCATTTTTCTGTTCGATTCAGCCTTTGGCCGCATCTTTCTGCGCTCGTACAACTCCAGCAGAAAGTAGCCGCGTCTCAGTCTTTGTAGCTGAGAGATCACTCCATGTCGACACTCAAGAAAGAGAGGTCGATCGAGTCCATCCATCTCCCTTTTCTCTTTCGGAATGGGGTTGAAGCTTCAGAAAAAGAGTGTTCCCCTAAAATGGTGAAAGGATTTGGGATTTGAATTTCGAAATTAGCCTTTCTTAGCGGAATTTTCATCTCTTTCCCCCCATTTTTTTCGCACCCTAATTTCCCATCTATATAATACCCCTTCTTATTCATTGTGTAAGGTTGGAGATTTTTAGTTGGAAATTTTTTACTAAGGCAGAGAAAAAAGTTGGAAAAAAGGATTGATAAGTGAGAGTTGACATGGGAGTATACAGGAAATATATTCAAAAAAAAAGGGTAGAACATATTCGAACCTTAGCTTTACTTTTCTCGTTCGTTCAAAAGCCTTTCAAAAATTCTCATTGTGGTTGTAGAAGGCTGCTCTCCTGCTCATTTTCTCTCAGTTGGCTGCACTATAAAAGGTAATTTTAAGTTTGGTTCATACTCATTTTATTCTCGATGTGTAGATGATTTGGTTCTCGACTATGCGATGTGCTCACATGTTAAGATTTAAGAAGTTTTTCTCTGTATGTGATTGCTGGTTGTGAACCAACGGTAGTCGTTTTATTGTTATAAATGTTTTGCATGTCCCTTATTGTTTCACTATTAACGTCGTTTTGTTGATTAAGAGTCTGGGCTCATTCATATGGTTCTGTATCCAATTCGTTTTACCTTCTCAGTCTGATATGTGGAAGTTTTCATCTTCATCTTCATCTTCACTTCTATGGTGTCTGCTCTTAAAATTTAAATGTTAGAATATGTTAGGCTGTTATATTCCCAGAATTCTGGCTTTAAAAAGTATGGATTGCATATGCTTCGTTATCCAGCACTCCGAGTTAGTTTATTTCGAGTTTTTCTTAGATAAAGTTGAATCAAATGAGTCTATGGCCTCCATTTCATGTTAGGATCATAACGGTGGCTATGTGTTGGTCGAGTTGCTTAGTATTTGACGATTAGATATTATCTTGACTCTTTCATTCATCATGGCTGACTGATTGTTTTCTCATAAATGAGTAAAGAAATTTTTGTTAGCATAAGTGTAGCTTCAATATTGATTGTGACCTTGATATCTTAGTCTAAGTTTACTTTCACGTTTCTTGGTTAAAAGGGAGCCCATTTTTCTGCATGTTAAGGGAGCATTAGATTAGTATGAGTTTTGTTTTCAGATTTCTTGAAATAGCATGAAGGAATTATTGAGATTATAATGTATGATGAATGTATATATATGTATAGTACAGCTGGTAGTTAATAGTATTGTATAGTACAACTGGTAGTTAGTTAGAAGATTCCTTTCAGTTAGTTTGTTACAGAGCATTAGTTTTACATTTCCTGTATAAATACTCATTAGATCAATACATTCAAAGCTAAGCTTTGCATTTTACATGAACAGTTTTTTTCTTCTTCATCGATGATGATAACTGCTGCTTGTATCCAAAGCTTCCTTTGTTGTTGAGTGATTTCAAGGTTTCACTGTTGTGATTTTAACATGGTATCAAAGCACACTCGATTCTGAGGTGTTCGGTTTGTATTCGTTTTCAGATCAAATTTTCTCTATTTTCTTATGTTGTATTCTTCGATCCTTCTTTCTTGCTGAGAAATGGCCGTTCCAGATGATTCTGCTCAGTCAAGTGATTCAGTCGTTCCCTCAATTGATTCCAACCATCCCTTATATATGCATCCATTTGATAATCCGGGTGCTATGTTGCTGTCAGTACCGTTTGTTGGGATTGGTTATCGATCATGGAGGAGGAGTGTTCTACGATCACTGTCAGAGAAGAACAAATTGGGTTTCATCAATGGAGAATGTCGGCGACCCAAAAGCACTGATCCAACCTATAGGCAATGGGAAAGGTGTGATGACATTGTCACATCATGGATTCTTAACTCCTTATCGAAGGAAATCGCTGATAGTGTTGAGTATGTTGTGGATTCAACAGAGCTATGGAAAGAATTGGAGGACAGGTATGAACAAACTAATGGAGCGAAGCTGTATCAAATCCAAAAAGAGATCAATGATACGTCTCAAGGATCACTGGATATAACTGGGTATTATACCAAATTGAAGAAGTTGTGGGAAGAGCTTAGTACTCTGAGTGCCAAAGCTAATTGCACCTGTGATTGCACTTGTGGAGCCAAGGCAATTGTTCACAAGGTGGAGCAGGATCGTCGTTTGATTCAGTTTCTTATGGGACTCAATGAAGTTTATACAATAATGCGAGGAAGCATACTCATGATGAATCATTTGCCACATATGGCACAAGCTTTTTCCTTGTTGGTTCAGGAGGAACAACAAAGGGAAATTAAGCCAACCAATCACCCAAACTTGGAGTCTGCTGCGTTACATATTGGTAGTAGCAAATCCTCCAATTACAGAACAAATTATACCACAAATACTTCCAAACCCTCTCTGCAGTACAAAGACAAATTCTGTGACTATTGCAAGAGAACTGGTCATCTTGTTGAGAAGTGTTATCGGCTTCATGGTTATCCATCCAATTCAAACCAAACCTTCAGCCAATCTTCTAATCCAAATTCCAACAAACCAGTTCCAAATCAGAGAAACAATGACTACCAAGGCTCAAATCAGAGATTTAACAATGTTCGAGGAGGACATAATCCACAGGGCATTAGATTCAAAGGTAATGGAAATAGGGCAGTCGCAAATGTCCATTGTGCTCAAGATTCCGAGAA
>NW_026036559.1:0-237 GCF_019186545.1 Solanum stenotomum
TGGAGAATGTGAAATGTTTCTGCACTGACTTTGAAACAAGGTCAGATTTACACATAATGAGTTGAACTAACTTTTCAGTGATTATGAGTTTTATGGTTAATAGGTTTTTGGTCCCACTTTTGGTATTTCATTTTCTTTCTTATCTCACCTTAACTTTAATTGAAGGAATCAAACTTTATGCTTTGTTGCAGGGTGTGGAGATCTTCTTAGAAAGACCTTGGAGGAGGGAAACAATGC
>NW_026036560.1:0-687 GCF_019186545.1 Solanum stenotomum
TTGGAGATTTTCTTAGACTTCTTTTTTACAATTAAAATCTCTCTATGACTCATAATTTTTCTATAACAAAAAATTAAAAAATATAGCATTTAAGATTTTGGAGGAACGCTTTGCCTTAACCTCAAATGTTTTTGACAATGTAGTGTTTGTAATGAATATTATTGAAAGATCATATGTAAGCTTAATGAAATAGTTCAATCCCGTGCAAAGCATGGGTAATTTACCTAGTGTATATATATATATATACACATTAAATAAACATAGTTAGAACCACTATGACTCCAACCATCACCATTCACCAACCAAAAGCTAATCAAACTTGTATTACTTTTGTATTTAAGAACTAATCAAACTTGTATTATTTCAATCACTCAAAAGCTAAAGTGTCCGGTAAGTTCTATTATTTTCTAACAGAAGAGAGTTAGAGTATGTTTGGATGGGCTTATAGCTTTTGACTTAAAAAGTTAAGAATTACACTTAGAAAATCATTGAACGTAGTTTTATAACTCAAAAGTTACTCAACTATTTAGAAAGTCACCCAACTAATCTAAATGATTTTTTAATTAAATTTTGTTGAAATTGAAAATTTTATTTCAAGCTAAATTTCTAAGAAATAATAAGATGCCATTTTAACCATTTTAAAGAATTTTTTATTATCCATTTATATGCACACATAATTTGTTTTAA
>NW_026036561.1:0-535 GCF_019186545.1 Solanum stenotomum
TATGATAAAGAAAAAACTACATGAGATACAAGATTAAGTAGAAAATGGACACCTAAACCAATAACTGGACAACCAGATTTTTTAGATTTAGACTGTGTAGCAGATATAAATAAAACAACTCAATTATGGATAAGATACATATCAAAACAATCAATAGATAACAAGATAGTAATAGCAGAGGCACCAGGATACATAGAAAGAACACTTATAGGAACAGTAAAATTATTACTACAAAATTTAACAAGTGAAAGCTTAACAACTTTAAGAAATAATAAAAAATTTGATGGTGAAATAGCCACTACAACCATGGAAATATTATATAAATATGAAATAGCTATAAGAAATGAATTTAGTAGTATGACAACAGAGGTAGAAGAACAAAATAAAGAAAAAATCATAAATCGGAATCTAATGACAAAATTAGCAATATGTAATATGTGTTACATAGATGAATATACATGTGCATTCAGAGAATACAATTATAAAGGAACATATAGCATAGAAGAACGTAAAGAAATAAGAAAATTATATTTTA
>NW_026036562.1:0-17840 GCF_019186545.1 Solanum stenotomum
TCTAGGCCCTAGGCTTGGGTCGTGACAGACACCCCTTCATTCAACGTGGGTCCACTCCTAGCCATGTCTACTAATTCAGAAAGTGTACAAAGTTGGTTAGGGTTTTGTTATGTACCATCTTCTTTTCATATGAAATAAATATCTATGGAAATATATATACTTCGATATAAAAGTCCGTCAATAAATCAAAAACAATTACTACAAAACTAGTAAATAAGTTGTAACATAAGAAAACCATGATTTATTTGAATAATAATTAGCTTTATCATGACACTATCGACAATAGAAGTACTATTACTAATCAATCTCACTAATAAGCATCGAAAAAAAATACAATTCAAGCGTAAAAAAAGAAAAAAAACGATTGTAATGTCACACTTGCATACATACACGAAAAAATATTTTTACGATACCTGATGTTGTCCTTCAAGAAAATTAAGATGGTACCCGGAATGACTATAGTAGTGTCAAACTTACGTACATACACGAAAAAATATTTTTACGATACCTGAAGTTGTCCTTCAAGAAATTCGAGAATGGTAGCCGGAATGATTCCCTTAATTCCACCTCCATCAATACTAAGAACAGTCACCATTTCTCCCAATGTAGCAAATGTTGAACTAGTAGTTGCTAACATCATAAAAATTAAAATTGTAAAAGATTTAGTAGTTGCCATTTTGCAGATTATAATTAATAAAAACTAATATCTCAAAGTGTATTTAATTTTTTTTTGGGTGCTTTGAACATATAACAAGAATGGTATATATAGTCACGTAAACTAGTTGAGAAATTTTATTTTGAGTTTGACATAACCAATAAAAGTTTTTGAGTTTGACATAACCAATAAAAGTTGTATGAAAATCCATTCAAATTTCGACACGTGGATAGTGGGCCCAATTGAAGAAAGTGAATTTATAGTTGGTGTGGGCCCGACTAACACAACAAGGAGTCGTTTGATAGAGTGTATTAGAAAGAATAATATATGCATTAACTTTGTGTAATATTATTAGAAAAAATAATGCATGCATTACTAATACCATGAATTTCGATGTATTAGGAATGCTTAGATTGATTACTGATATAACAATCCCTCAAATCTTTCTCAAAATATTTTCCATTATTCAAAGCTAAAGAGTGTAGAAGGTATTTTTGTAAAAAAATATTTTTTTTATAGAAGTTATGTAAGACTTGTTATTTCTAATACATCATATCCAGCAATGTAAAAGAAATAATGCAGCATAACTAATCCAACATTATTAATGTAAACATTACTCATACATTTTATTCAACATTATTCTTATGCACACTTAAGGGGTCGTTTGGTAGAGTGCATTAGAAAAAAAATAATGCATGCACTTAGCTTAATTTGTGTATCATTAGTACCTTGTTTGGTACAATTTTTAACCTGTGTATAACTAATGCTTATAAACAATACATGAAAATTCATAGCATTAATAATTCAAAGGATTTTAATGCATGCATTAGCACGTTTAAAGACATAATTGCTCATCAAAACCTTATATATCCTTAAAAGCATGAATTCCTAATGTGAATGTAAAATTACTATAATATCCCTAACTTAGGTTGTGACTTTTTCGATGAGTTGTGACTTTTTCGATAAGTTGTGACTTTTTTCGAGGGGTTGTGAATTTTCGATGAGTTGTGACTTTTTCAATAAGTTGTGACTTTTCCAAAGGGTTGTGACTATAAATAGAGGGGCTTCCTCTAAGTTTTCAACCACAAACTTTTTAATCTTCTACTCTTCTTCTTGCATTTTAAATTTTTTTGTGTGATTTATTGTCGTTGAGTGAGTTCGAAGTTAAGTGGAAATATGAGGTACCACTATTCTGATGAAGTAAGTCGTTCTATCCTAAGAGGGTATATTCTATAACCTCGAGTACTTGAGGAAAATAATTTTGATGATATAACAATTATTTTTTTGCTTAATATATACATTAGTATGTAATGTTTCAATTTATGAAGTTAGCATGATGTAGTCTAAATTCATTTGTTTTTGTCAACAAATTCTCTTGAGATGTAGATTAATGCTTCTAAATATCTTTTCCAAAATTTAGAGAATTTTCACGATTTGTTTTTGATGCTCAAGACAAAAGAATGACTTTATTTATCAATGCTACTTATGTGATTTAAACTCTCATGAAGTTTGCTTCAAAATAGTTGTTACTATATAAACATTAATTGCCCTTTTGTTTTACTTATTTACTATTTCTTAATATTTCAGTATTTTAGACAAAGAAAAGTTTATATGTACTCATTTTCATAGCCATGAATATATTTTTGCAACAACTTCTACTTGACAAGAAGTTCAATGATTTTCTGTTGCACAAACTACAACTTAGTGTTCAAGTTGTGAAAAGTCTCAAACTGTTGGAGAAAAAGGATTTGATCAAAAACTTGTTTGAAGAGTCCAAATATGTACTCATTTTCATTGCCATAAATATATTTTTGCAACAACTTCTACTTGACAAGAAGTTCAATGATTTTTGTTGCACAAACTACTACTTGGTGTTCAAGTTGTGAAAACTCTCAATCTATTGGAGAAAAAATATTTGATCAAAAACTTGTTTGAAGAGTCCAAACTAGATTTAATAAGTACTCCTCCGTTTCCAATTTATTGTTGTACTTTTGTTTTGTTCAGTTTAATATGAATGCTCTTTTTTCTTGGTGGTTGGGAGCGCATCTTTATGACCATAAAGTTAAAATACATTTTTATATATTATACATATCCTTAAATTAAAAGTCTTCTTTATTTTTAAAAATTAGATAAATCTATATCTATCTTATTTTATCTTCTATACTAACTTAAAAGAATGAACTACATAACTTAAATGATAAGTTATTATAATACCGCTAACTTAAAACACCAAATATAGTATATCTTATATATTTAATATTGTATTTTATTTATTTATTTTATTTTATATTATATTATATTAAAAAAGGCACCTTTTCACATTAAAGGGTTGTGACATTTCCAAAGAGTTATAACTTTTTCGATGAGTTGTAACCTTTTCGAAGGGTAGTGATATAGGGTTGCAACATTTCAGAAGAGTTGTGACTTTTCCGAAGGGTTGTGACATTTCCAAACAGTTATGACTTTTCTGATGAGTTGTGACCTTTTTGAAGGGTTGTGACTTTTCTAAAGGGCTGTGACACTTTTTTGATAACAATAAGCATTTTTTATGCACTACCCTTAGTTGGCGCTATAAAAAGAGGGGTTTTCTCAAAGTTTTAAACTATAATTTTTTGAAGTTTTTCATTGTTGTTGTTCTTCTTCTTAGAGCATCCAATTTAGTATTTCTTCTATATTTTATATATTTACTTATTAATTTATGTTATATTATATTATATTAAAAGAAGACACCATTTCACATTGAATGGTTATGACTTTTCCAAAGAGTTTTGACTTTTCCGATGTGTTGTGCCCTTTTCAAATGGTTGTGACTTTTATGATACAAAACAATATGCACATTCTCATACTACCCTTTGTTAACTATATATGAAGGGGTTTCTTCACATTTTTAAACTACGGTTTTTTTTTATGTTTTCTATTCTTCTATTCTTAAAAACTCACGTTTGATTTTCAGACGTTGACAATCTCAAAGTTCAATAAAATTTGAACACTCCCTAACATGAATGTTAATTAATATATTACTCCAACTAAAAATATCCAGTTTAGTATATCTTTTATATTTTACATCAATATTTATTTATATTATATCATATTACAAGTAAAAACTCCAACAATACAATAATAACTAAGTAATGCACTTTAGGGGAGGGAGGAGAAAATATATTTAAGAGGAGGTGTAACTAAAAGATTTTAAAAGTGACTAACTTTCAGTAGTACTCATAAGAAAGCGTACATCCATTATTCATAGAAACTTATACTTTATCATTCATTTTATAATTGTTTACTTAATTTGTTAATTTAATAATATTCACATTATTTTTAACGTAATACATGATTTGATATTCACGTGCAATGCACGTGCGTCAAAATTAGTATATATGTGTGTGTGTGTATTTTAACGTGGAATTAGTTGAACTGTATTATTAAAAACGTGTTAGATTTTTAAATTATAAGGTGGTACTATTTATTATTATTATGAGTCTGAGGAAGCAAAGTCCTTTGGATTTTGTAAATTGATTAGATTAGATTCTCTTACAGATGTTAGTCTATTAGTGATGTTTACCTCACTCACTTTGCACCGCAACTGTCGTTAGTGATGTTTACCTTTCCTTTTTCTATTCTTTATTAGTATTATATAATATTTATGTGTGATGAGACTTGAAATTGTTTAGCACCGCAAATATCCTTGTTGAGGGGAGGTTTTCTTTTGCTGAGGTTGGGGTGTCATATACACCCCCTCTATGGACTCAACGTTCTTACTGAGGCTTAGCTCATACTGCATGAATTTTTTCTATATTCAGCACTACGATTTTCTCCGTCTTATCGGAATTGCCTAAACTCAGTTGAAGTCAGGCCAATATCAACAAAATATTTGTGACGAATTTATTTGTCATTAAAAGTGTACCTTTTTTTTTGTAGTTAATAGTATGTTTTGTCACTAAAAAGGTCATTACTACCGACAAAACTATATCGTCGCTAATTATTTAGTTCAATCAGGGACGACATCAATTGTCTCTAAAGTTATATGAATTTCGTAGTTGAAAAAAATATAATATCGTCACTAAAGACTATTTTTTATACACAGAAAAAAATATTTTGTCCTTAAATGTATAAATTAGGGACAAATTTATTATTATAAAAAAAGGTTAATAATTTTGTGATTAAATCTATCATTTTGTCACTAAAAGTGTTGCTTTTACCGACATATATTGTCACTAAATATTATCATAAGTAGTGACAATTACAATTGTCACAAAATAAAAAATATATATTCATATTCAACAAAAAAGGGTATTACGACAACACATTTTTGTCATTGAAAGTGATCAAGTTATGATGAATTAATTTATTAAATGACAAATATTTATATCAAAATTCACCCATGATCATATAATAAAAATAACTAAAATTATACTAAAGAATAATATCTCATTACAAACTCCTTTAATAAAAGTAAAATTGTCACGACCCAAAAATGGATGTGATGGCACTCGTCGTATCCCACCCAGACAAGTCAGCCTAAAACCCAATCATTTTGATATAGTGCGGAAATAAAGCAAAGTTCAATAACAATTACTATTACAAAAACAAGTCAACTTAATTCAATCCCCAAAACCTGGTTGTCACGTGCACAAGCCTCTAAAGTATTACAATTGAATCAAAAGAAAAATACAAGTCTCATATGACATTGTTTCTAGAATAGAACAAGATCATAAACAGGAGTAAGAAGGATCGCTGAGAAAACAAACAACTACCTCACAAATCTCCCAGAAGCCTCGAAAAAAAAGAAGAGAATAACAAGTACCACAAAAATTCAGGCTCGTAACCTACAAAAATTTGTAGAAACAAGGGGTGAGTACCAAACCACACGGTACTCAACAAGTAAACCTCTAAACACGAGCTAAGGGGATAGAATACAAGTACTCTTTACGCCCCAACCGAACCTTCACAACTACAATCTGTATAAAACCAGCCCAACCTAATAGTTCAAAGTTTACAAAGCACATAGCTCAACACAACACTCTAACAATTTCATATCCTCAACAACAACAATAGTTCCATATCCTCAACAACAACACTCTAACAATTGCATATCTTCAACAACAAGCTCAATAATTCATCAGTCACAAGTTCCATAGAAAGGCACTCACAAGATCAGCAACACACAAGATCAAGTTCACCAATAATAAAGAAGTGCAATGTAATGAAATGCAATGTCAAGTATAGTGATGCATGTCTGACCTAATGATACACACCCGCTGTCTCTCAGTCCGGGACCCATGGGGGACATATCTGTCCATGCATCCATCGCGGCGCGCGATACGACCCTCGATAATAGTAACCATCGCGGCGCGCGATACGTCCCTTGAAATATAGTATCCGTCGCGGCGCGCGACACGTCCCTCGAAATATAGTATCCATCGCGGCGCGCGATACGTCCTTCGAAATGGTACATCCTCTTTATTTTCTTATTCTTTCTCAATGCACATAACACTTGTCACAACCATGTCTCAGAACAATGCTAATGACATGTTCACACAAATAATGAAGAGATGACCATTTTCATAACATTGCACAATTTACAACAACAGAATCAGGATACAACATCAACAATGATTCAACAAGCCTTTCAAACAATTCTCAACACATCACACAAACAATTGATCACATTGCCTTTTATTATCCCTTTCTCGTCATTAGAATTAATCATTGTGGACAAGTCAACCCATCACCAAGCCTCATTACCCTAAACACATATTACAAGGAAATACATGAATTCCATACACTTAACAAGGGTTTAGAAATCCACTTGCCTCAATCAATCGAGAATTCACTCCGGAACTTGAGCCTTCCCCTTTCGGCTGACTCCCAAATCAAAGCAATCTATTCAAATTTATAATCACAATAAGATTTCAAAACTAACAACACCTACATTACTGTAGGTCTAGCCTAGACTCAAAACTCACCCGAATTTATAATAAAGTTTCTAAATCTTGATTCCAACTAATATGTCAACTCTTTCAAGTTTAGTTTTTTCAAATTTCCAAGCCTAGGGTTTAGTCTCAATATCACCAATCTCATAAAAAAAATAAAAATTCATGTAGTAATATTCACCTAATGTTTAATTATCAATCCCAATATATATCCAAACTTAAATTATAATATGATAACCATAAGAAAATTTCCAGCCCAAATAAATTAAGCCAGCAGTAACCTTCGGTGATGAGTCAAAAGCCATAAACTCGCTAATATTGGATCAAAATAGTTATCAAAGTCCAAAGCTTCAAATGAGTTATTCATCATTGGATCATTAACATTATTAAGTAGTCATCATTACACAATTATTGAATTTAATATGTTTGCCACTACTGTTGATCAAATCTTTTCAAAATAAAATGACTAAATAACTTCCTCTCAAGGATATTATTATACTAATATGTATATCACGTATCTTAGAATTTTAGTATACATAACGAGAATGGATTTTAAGGTTTACCTGAAGCACAAATCATTTTCTTGCTACGCCGATGGTGTCTCTTTCGTACTATCTTTCTTTTCGTCTTTTAAATTGTGGACTAAAATATTTAAACCCTACTAATTTATTTCCTTGTTTTAATATATTTGAGCCAAGTAATATATTAAATAAATTATGGATTAAGCTCATTGGCCCCCAAATAAAATTAATTATTTAAAATCACTCTTCTGCTAAATCATCTTAATTAACAAATAGCTCAAAAAAATTTCAAATCAACTTCACAAATTGATCAAAAGTGACTCGGGGCAACTACCGAGATGGGTAAACGGTAATTTTGAATAAATTTCCAAAAATGACCTTTCGGGTCATTACATTATCCACCACTAAAAACCATGTCCGTCCTCGAACATAAAAAAGAAGAAGGAAGAATATCCGACATTAGCAAAATCTTAAGGTTTGACCGACCAATTGGTGTTCATCTCTCTAAGTGAGCTCCCCTCTAAGACAATGCCATCAAGATCAACTACTAAGAACCAAGCTTTCCAATCAAACTTTGGAAGATCTATAAATCAAGAGTGATTATCAAGCCACAAACTAACTCATGAACCCAATCTAAACTGAACCCATTGGACCATAGCACAACTCTTATGACGAATCTTTTATCACCTAACAAAGATAACATTCTGAATCAATACTGGCTACAACCAGAATTGAGCCTGAACAATCACCAGACACCAATAATGCACAAACCATCACAATTTTTTTTTTCAAGATTCCCTTCTCACAACACATATCTCCATGAACTTAAGTCATAAAAATTATATCTCTAGACATCGAGTACTTATCAAGGGATAATCCAACTCAACTTACCCAAAGAAGGAAATGATCAAGTAACTACCCAACAAGCGATACATTTCAAAATGTAGAACCTCTAACAACACTCTTAGACAATTATAACTCTTCATAGCTCTTATATAAGTTATCGTAAGCATGATGCACGACAAATGGTATACTTCTACTTTTCCAAACAACACCAAATATGTCATAATTGAAATGACCAACTCTGCCCAAGGATGCCACCCTACAAATAGGACAATTGCAGGATCGGTACACCCGATCCACCACTAGGAATTTACCCATAGATGTAGAAACACGTGTAGCATAAGCAGTGAGTCATACTCCAAATAATGTCCACTACGAAGAAGGTGATCATATAAGAATATACGAAAGCAAGGCCAAATAACACAAGATACTCCTTCCATAATGCTCATATAAATAAAATACCATTTGTCTGACTCCATCTCTCGATCTTTAGCTACCCACAATCAACCGGTTTGATCCTCATTACAATATAACAAATACTTGATTTATCAAACCTTACACACTTTTCACAATTTTCCATTGAAGCCAACACTCTTAATACCAACAAATATTCTAACCACACCAGCCATTTACCTTACTCTCAAACCATCACTAGTATCAAAGTCTCGTTAGCAAATATATTATAATCTCCAAACAAATTGAACTATGACTCTCTTTCTTTACATTTAAGTATCACATGACAAATAAGAGTCTCATCAAAGGGTGATAACACAAATTTTAAATCTGGTAGTACATTCCTATCGCGGTACGAGAATTGAATCAAACCCATTGTCAACATCACACAACCACTCACATACCAAGTTTCAACTATCCTTCAAACCATCATATACCTCATGCCAAAACTCAAAGACACCATTGGTCACTCCAATACTTATGTATACTATAAGCTCATAACCTCTACTCACCATCAAATGCCTGTGTAAAATATCAAAATACTCTATATCGTCCCATCAAAAAAAGTAGATTGAATCCCCTCAAAATTCTAATTAACCATGTAGAACTGTAGGTCCACACTGTTGAACNTTCTTGATTATTTAAAATTTAATTTTATTCTATTAATATCAATATAAGATAGTAGAGATATTGGTTTGGGTGGGGGTGGGGGAGGGTTTGGGCAAGGGCGTGTGTGGTTTCCCTCCCCCCTCCCCCCCTTTTTTTTCCTTTCTCTTCTTCTTTTATTCTTTTTATTTTTTTAAAAAATTAATATAATTAAAAAATTATGTTTTGATTCAATAAGAACACAAAATAAAAATAAATTAAAATAATATTTCTTCCCATACAAGTTTTACACATGTTATATTAGTATAAACATGTTAGGAATTATGGACACCTAAAACCTTTTATTTTTCTTTATTTTAGTCATTAAAATAAAAAGAAAAGCCTACTAATTAAAATTAATAACTTACATAATAAATATTTGTTATTAATTATTCTCATCATTTCAGTTTGTTAAGCCATAAATACATGTATCATCGTAAGAGAATCAAAATATAAAAGCAAGAATAAACGTAGACAATAATTTTACTTAAACATGAAATAAATCATGGGTTGTTTAAACCTGAAATAAAATAAGGTATGTTATAAAAATTTCGCACTAAGTCTAATGATATAAAATATCTAAACATAAAGTTGGTATGAAAGATTTGAACATTCTTCATATTATAACATCAACAAATATTAATGGTTTAAACACATACAAAATTTAACAATTTCAATATATTGCAACCAATGCTTGTATAGGCATGACATTAAACTATATAAAAAGAATTAAGTGTTACCTCTTGTGAAAATTAATTCACAAAAAAAAGACCACAATTGGAACCACAAATTAGAAACCACGAATAAAAACCCCGAACTTAACTTTTCTTTTGTCACTGAACGATTTTTATTTTTTTTTGTTAGTATTGCTGGATGGAAAGAGTGTTTGGTGTATGCTTTGGAATTTGGGTGCGTGAGTTTCTGTATGTTTTTTGATTGTTTTCTCTTCTTTTTATTTTTTATTTTTTATTTTTTATCTTCCTATAATTGTGTTTTGTGTGTGTGTAGTGTGAGGGGGTAATGGGAGAAGTGGGGTGAGATGTGGGTGAGTGGGGTAGTGTAGGATAGTATTAGCTTTTTTTATATATATATTTTTTTATTAATATAATATAATATAATAGAATAGAAATATAAAACATTTAGTAATAGTGGGTCCCATATGTTCCCTTAACAGTGTATCTACTGTTGATGAACATTGTTTCTACGGTTGGTGTCGGATTATGATGGTTCTACTATAGAGGCGGCTTCACTGTTTGTCTTTTTCTTTTAATCTGTGGAGGAAATCTTCCGCTTTTTTCAAAGTAACTTCTGATATAATCTGGACGATTTCTGGGATGATCTTCCCCTTATATTATTACTTTTACCTCTGTCCTTGGTAATCCAAGGAGGGTCCATCCTGCACACATAACATTTTGCTTTATTCGGGTATATCGTAACAATCACTGTAATAATTATTAGTATTGATATCTTGTGGGCTATCCTATTCATAATCATATATAGAGAAATCTTCTCTAATAATATCATTAATAATTTTACATATTATAAATTCCTACAAGTGATCATTGTGGCATATGGTCCTGCATATTTTAATACTCAACCTAATTTGCAATTATCTTTAACTAGTGTTAATATTCTTGATGCTTTAACATTAAATGTTAAAACACATGGTTATAATTATGCACTTGGATCTGAATTAATATGTTTATCATATAGAATTTATTTTAATTTGCTATCTACGTGACAGGCCCCTTGCTCAGGTAAAAGGATAGATCCTTCCATACAATCATAAAACTATATAAATTTGTATATATTTCTATTCAGATTTATAATATAATATAATAGTTTTTACTCTAAAAATAAAATAAAAGAAAAATGACTAAGTTTCGAAAAATCGATTAAACTTAGGATTTAAGAGAAATTGAATTTCCAAAAGATCAAAGTCGTCACTTAATTTTTTAGTAAAATTAAGAAAACTGATTTTCAATAGATTAAAAAAGAAAATCAATTGAAAATATTAAAAGGAGTTCGAGGTTCTTATTAATATTCTAGGAAGGTTTTTAAAGCACCTAGAATATCCACTAATGCGGTTATCCGACAATTAATTTATTTGGCTAAAAATCGTTTAACTTGACTTGAATTGAGCAATTTTATAGCTGGAATCGTTTTAAAGGGGAAAAGGAAAAACTAAAAATACTAACTAAGTGAGATATTTTATTTTTTTTACAAAATCATTCTTTATGTCTATTTGAAGATGACCGATTTTCGTTAAATTGTCAACACAAAATGGGCGTCTTTCGGGGATTTGAATTTTTCAACCTTAAGACTAATAGCACATATTAACAAGTAAAATAAATATAATCAGACAAAGAGGGAAATAGACTTGGGCTCAAATCTGGTTCCTGTCCGCCTGGGCGAGTATTTGGGCCAATTTTCATTTTGGGCCTTTGGCCCATTAGAATCACCTGCACCTGTCCTAAACTAATGTAAAAATAAAATATTATTTGGGCCTTAGACCCAATTTTTTGGCTGTCCTAAATTCTAGTAAGGTAATAGATAAGTGGGCTTAGGCCCAAAAGTAACAAAATACAATTTCTTAAAGAGGAGTGGGCCTCTTTAAGCCCCATTTCTCACTTTTCATATACACCTACACTAGGTATATACTAGTGTATACAATCTCCTGTCAGCTCCAAAACCTATTCGTCAAATTTTCTGGGGACCTGTTCTTCAAATTTACTAGGCGGCTGACTTGATAAAGAGAAGCATTTGGGGGCCTAAACACCCCATTTCGATAATGCAAAGGAGAGGGTATTTAGAGTCCGACCGACTCGATCCAAAAGAGTTCATGCAAGAAAAGGTGATAAGGATTAGAATTAAAAAAATAATATGTATCCACTTAGTAACAGATAAGCTCAATAACTACTATTTCCAAATCTGCACATTAGACCAAAATGACTTTTGACATAGCAGCATATAATAAATCAAAAGGGATAAAAATGACAAATGTTCAAACAGTGAGTAAATTCATGCAATTCAATGAGAACCACGAAGAGAGAGACTTTCACGAATTGATCTCTTATTAAAATAAAAAATATTCAGATTTACCGGCTATTGCTCCCTAAAATAAAGGGAATAAAATTGAGACAGAGGAGGGGGATCTATCATCACATTTTAGAGTTTTAATATTTTTTGAAGAGGAGGGGAAATACTTTCTTTTCTATATAAGACACTATACAACCATCTAAAAACTCATCATCCATTCAATTTCGCAAGTCATTTTTAGAATATTTAAATCAATGCTTTGTTTTTGAGAAGAATGTGACAACATCTCTAACTGATCTACCGTTGTTTCTTTATTTGGTTGACTTAGAGAAGTCGAACTTTTTTTTGGTACTCTGTTATAATAATTCCTCATGTCTATTGAAACTTGAAACTAAAATATTAAGTTGGTTATTTTTGTTATAAAATAAGAGAACGAGAAGAAAAAACAGAGAGAGAATTATTGAGATTCTATTCTTAATAATATTGTGATATAACTTGGGTAAATGAGTCTCCTATTTATAGAGAAAGAAAACCTTATTCCATAAGGGAAAATTATTAAAATTTAAGGAAATCTTATTCCATAAGGAAAAGGTATTAAAATTTAAGGAAATAATTCAATTTTAATTGAAAAAAATCCACAAGAAAAAGTATTAAATTTAAGGAAATCTTATTCTACAAGGAAAATGTATTAAAATTTAACGAAATAGTTCAATTTTAATTGAAAAAAAATAGTTAGTAGAGGAGGGATTCAAACTTGGGTCTTGGAGACCTTCATGATACTATTAACCACCAAGCTACTGCCCTGCGGGGAATAGAACTGGGACAAAGAGTAGGATTACACAGGCTATTGCCAACTCCACTGCGCATCACTTTGTTATTTCAGGGGGTCCAAATTCTATATATACCAATATAAAGTCAAAATTTTACGTATATATATAGTATAATTTTTCGATGAAGGGTGTCCAATTGGACACCCTGGAGCCTACGTGGCTCCGCCCCTGACGTTGATCCTCGATTATCATTGTGCAGTATAATACATGTAGTCATATTTATATCATGTAGCACTTCCTTTCTCCAAAAACGTGACTGTCCTACAATAATTGTAAAGCGTGATTGCAAAACTCCGAATGCATGTTCAACATATATTCGGCACGATTCTTCTTTCATCGCGAAATATTTCTTCTTTTGGGAACTTCGATCACGAATAGTTTGAACAATTGTAGACCATTTAATTTTATGCATTCTTTATAGTGAATATTAATAATAAATCAAATTATATTAAAGTGACGAAAAATTTAAAAGAATTGGAATATTATTAATTCGAGACTAAAGTAATATATATTAAATAATATATTTTTTAAAATACTATATTACATTTAAAAAGAAATATGAATACTAGAGGTTTAATTAGTAGATAACCTTATATAAAATAATATGTTAATTACAAAATAATAAAAATAATAATAAAATGATGGAAAACTGAAACCGAGAATATAAATAATAGTTCTCCAAATTCGGATAACTGCTATTCAACTCTCTCAAGAATAAAAAGTGAAATATACCGTTCACCTAATACACACATTTAACACATTTTCTACCTATTCATCCAACCCAACGACCAAAATTAAAGCTCTGACACTTGAAAAGATGAAATTCATCTTCTCCTTTTTAAAAAATAATACTAATATTTTTTTTTGACAAAAAAAATCTTATTTATTTGATATATGAGAAAATCTAAAATTATATCTTAATTATATTTTCTTAGTTATTCATTTCTATTCAGTTTAAATAAAAAAATTAAAATGTTCAAAAGTTATTGTTACTCCCTCCTTTCTATTTACTTGTCAAAATTTGACTTGACACAGGTAAGAAAACAATTATTGATATGGTCAGTTTTATCATTTTACCTATATTAATTGATAGAGTTTCGAACATATTACTCACTCCATTTTTCAAAGACATTATACATCGTCCTTACTACAAATATATGATCCTTAATATTTGTCATTTAACAAAATCAATGAATAAATAACACTATTCTTTCTATTTAATCCTTGAAAGTATAAATTTGACCAACATAGGAAAATTAAATGATTAATTCATATTCATTAGTCAATTTAATTAATTTATGTTCATGTATTGAAAACTTGATTTCAAGAGAATACTAAATAAAAGTACAATGATAAACTTACATAATTTGTTAAGGGACGTGAAATCTAAGGTGGTGACATATAAATAGAAATAGAGGGAGCAATAATTTTAATGGTAATTCATTATGTAATAAATAACATAAATTAATCTATATATCTATTTCATTTTTATTGTCTCCTTTTTTTACTTTTTTTGTGGTTACACACTACATCTTTTCTTTGATTTTCGCATTAAATTAGAATTTTAAAACTCCGTATCAATTATAATTTGACTAATTTTATTAATCATAATTAATCGACTTTTAATTAAAAAAAATTAAAATAATTTTTTCACTTATGTTATTGGAAAAATATATATGCAAGTCATTTGTGTAACAATAAGGATATATATGAGTCACTTTCGTGATAAAAGATATTTCAACACTAAATGAGAAAATTGAGGAGTATGTCAAACTTTTCTCTACTTTTTATTTGGTGACCACAACAATCAAAGAGAAAAAGAAACATATAACCACATTTTTCACATCTTAGTTATTTATGATATTTATCTTCGTTTTAAAGGCTCATGCCAGTGATGTAGACAAAGATGGCTAGTAATTTCGGTCATGGACCGCAATATATAATATGGTCCACAATTTTATATTTTATACGTAGAATGATATAAATGATACTCCCTCCATTTTAAAAAGAATGACCTTCTTTCCTTTTTAGTCTGTTTCAAAAAGAATGACTTCTTTCCTTTTTTGGTAACATTTTAATTTCAGCTTTCCACGTGGCATGTTTAAAGCCACAAGATTGAAGGGCAATTTAGTACATTTGACATAACTTTAATTTATGACCACAAGATTCAAAAGTCTTCTTTATTTTCTAAAACTTTGTGCCAAGTCAAACCAGGTCACTCTTTGTGAAACGGATGGAGTATTAATTTTTATAAAACAGATTCATGCTTGATGTGATGAAATTATTCATAGCATGTGAAAAAAATTATCAAAAAAATAATAAGTTACTATCACAAGTTTATATTTTATACGTTTAGCCCAAAAATGTTTTTAAAAACTAATGAACGATTAAAAATAAGAGAAAAGACCAAAAATTACCCTAAATTATGGAATATGGAACAATTTTGCCTTCCCTTTAGTTTGATTTTAAATATGCTTTTATTATTGGTGAATTGATTCAAATTTTCCCCTCAACTATTATAATGTAACAAGTTTGCCCTCCGTTTAAAATTTGGTCTCAAAATTATTCTTATCCATTATCTATTTATCTATCTAAACTATCACTGTCTTTGTATTAAAATACAACTCAATGCTAAGTTAATCTACACATGCCTATTATTGAGTGAGAACAATATTATAATATAATAATTTCCTTTGTATATATGTAGGTTTGCAAAATTGCTCTCAGAAAGAAGAAAGCCCACAACCATTCAAGAATCAAATCCCTCTAAATAATTCAAGCTAATAAGGTTTTGGTATTTATTACTACTTACTTAAATAATATGCCAAATTAAAGAATAAAGGGTTGTGTTTGCCCATCAAGTTTTATGTGTTGTTTATTAATCACAAAAATAAAGAGAAGAGGGATAAATTTCAATAGAAATATCCCTCTATGTTTGTTTTTTTTCTCTTGTTCGATATTTCTATTAGAGTTCGACTATATTCGGATCATGCATTACAAGGCCTATTTTGGAGTAACGCTCTAAAAAAGATGAAGAAATCCCAACCATTCCACCAAAACTCAATGAAATATCCTTTTATGTAATATGCTAAGAACTATGTAATCTTTTGATTATTCATGTGTTGTATATGTAAAATTATCCTTCTTTCGCATTTAATAAACAAATTGGCACCTAGCTTGACAAGAGTTATATGGATTTATTTTCAAAAAAGAAAGTAACTTGTTGGTAATACAAAATATATGATTAAATATTTGATTATGACAATTTGAGGTTATTGAAGAAATTTATAAATTTCACATCTTGAATACGCCAGCCTATTAGTTTGACAAGTATGTTGTTATCTGTATATTTTAAAGTCCGCGTGATTACCATTCATGCAAAAAAAGAGTGAACTCACAGACATGTGTTATCGTGTTGTTACCTAAATATGAAACAAAAATAGGAAAATTACCTGACGGAGCAAACATATGTCCTCTCGACGAAACAAAAATAGGAAAATTATTATTATTTGAATTTTTTAATTCTTATTTTAGTTTTTTTTTTTTCATTTTTTAGTGTAAATGTAAAAATAAGAGAAATATAAAGAAAGAAACGTGAAAGAAAAAAAGAGAAAAAAAAGGAAGAAAAAGAAAAATTTTAAACTTTTTTTTTTTGCAGCTATATTGTAATTTAACTATTTTTTACGATCATATTATAATATAGTTTTGTATCTGTAAAAAAAATTGGGGCATATATATTAATTTTATAAAAGAATTAGTGAAAAAAATAAATTTGACCATCAAAATAATCTATTTGAATTAGCCGTTGAAGCAAAGAAGTTAAAAAAATATGCCATTACATGAATTATTGATTTTTAATTAAAAAAATTTGAAATGACTTTTTCACTTCTGTTATAGGAAAAAGATAT
Organism: Solanum stenotomum; assembly: GCF_019186545.1. Lineage (NCBI taxonomy): Eukaryota > Viridiplantae > Streptophyta > Magnoliopsida > Solanales > Solanaceae > Solanum > Solanum stenotomum. The sequence goes on from NW_026036562.1 coordinate 16,828, forward strand.
TTGTGAGTCATTTGTGTAACAATAAGGGTATATATGAGACACTTTTATAATAAAAGACAATCAATACTAAATGACAAATTTGAGGAGTATATCAAACTTTTCCCTACTTTTAATTTGGTGACCAAAACAATCAAAGAGAAAAAGAAACATATAACCACATTTTTCACATTTTAGCTATTTATGATATTTTTCTTCGTTTTAAAGGCTCTTGCCAACGATGTAGACAAAGATGGCTAATAATTTCTGTCATGGACTGCAATATAAAATATGGTCCACAAGTTTATATTTTATATGTATAATGATATAAATGATATTAATTTTTGTAAAAAAGATTCATGCTTGATGTGAAGAAATTATTCATAGCATGTGAAAAAATTTATCAAAAAAATAATAAGTTACTACTACTGGTGATTTATTATATTAGTGAATCTTTGTAAAATTATGTGTACTAAAAAAATTATAATAACATGTAATCACAGATATTTATTTATAAATAAAACATGGATATGTTTGATTTATTAATTAATTCAACGTCTTAGGATATTCTGATTAAGGGTGAAGAAAATTGAATCAAAAATCAAGATAAACCACAAGTCAAGTTAAAAAAAAAAAAAATTAACTAGTGATTTCATTTGATTTGACTTGGTTTGACATCAAAAAAAATCCGAGTATACTTGGATTAGTTTGGTTTAAACGAAAAAAACTCTTGTAATATAATTTTGAAAATTTATTTTATACATAAAAGTATTTACTTTGATATAATTTATAAATATTTCTTATACTTTTCATAGTTTTATCTTATAACATATTATTTCAAGTTTGAGACTTAGAATTTTGAATGGTCCGATAATAAATAAGGGTTATAATCCATAGAATTTTGAATAGTCCATAAATGTTGCCTTATGTGTTTTTGTATTCATATATTGCCATTTGTATCTGTTGCCCTGTGTGTATTTGTATTCATCTGTTGTCATGAGTGTTTGCATTTGGTATTACTGAATTATTTTTATATA
>NW_026036563.1:0-788 GCF_019186545.1 Solanum stenotomum
CTTTGGGAGAGATGGAATTCAGATTATCAATCAACATAAGGTAAGAATTTTTGTTGTACTCAAATTCTACTAAGTTTCTGTTTCATCCTCATCTATATGATTATTGGACAAACATTTGTGCTTTATAATTTGGATGTAAATGTGTATTTTATTTCATTCATTGCTATGCTTTATTAGTACATAGTTATCAGTATTGAGAGACATACTGTAGTTTTCAATTCTCTGTGCATTATAGTACATTCTCTCTGCCAACTACTTGGTTATTACTGTATCATCTCATCATATTCCTTCATATTTGATTCACCTCTCTTTTTTCTATTGAATATGCAGCCATGCCAAAGGTGAAACGTTTCAAGAATCCACTAAAGGTTGCTAATGGACGTGCTTCATCATCAATTACTCCAGCGGCACAAGCCCTCCCAGATGTTTCAGCAATTCCCTCACAAGCTCATGAAGAACAAGCTCCAATTCTCCTACAAGAAGAACAAGCTTCAATTCCACCGCAACAAGAACAAGCTCCAATTCTACCGCAACAAGAACAAGTTCACGTTCTGCCTTCTAATTCAAGTGTACCCCTTATGAACCAACGTATATATTCAAAATATTGGAATGTAGACGTAAGAGGTATGCTTTATAGAATTTTTACTTCAAGCTATGGTATCTTAGTTTTTTTCCTTTTTGGTTGAGTAACTTGTTTTCTTGTTAAAGACTCAGAAAACGCTATCAAGCAAATTCATGTCAAGGCCAATGAGGTTAATAACCTAACTGTTGGAGAGCGCATTATTGTG
>NW_026036564.1:0-788 GCF_019186545.1 Solanum stenotomum
AACACTTCAATTGATCTGGTAAGACTTTTCCTGAATCAAGGTTTTGCATTTCGTGGTTATGACGAGAGTGAATCGTTATTGAACAAGGGTAATTTTCTTGAAGTTATTTCTTCATATGCTGCTAGATGTGATGCAATTAAAACTTTTGTGTTAGAAAACAATCCAAAAAATAATTAAATGACTTCTCATGACATCCAAAAAGATATTGTGACTGCGTATAAGATTAAACTAGTTAAGGCTATAATAGAAGATATAAATAGTGACTACTTTTCTTTATTGGTTGATGAATCTAAAGACGTGTCACGCAAAGAGCAAATGGCTATTTTTCTAAGATATGTTGACAAAAAGGGGTTTGTGATGGAGGCATTTATTGGACTTGTTCATATTAAAGATACTAGTGATTTATCTCTAAAGGAAGCAATTGTAGAAGTACTTGCTCACCATTTTTTGACTTTATCTAATGTACATGGGAAATGTTCTGATGGGGCAAGCAATATGCAAGGTGATCTTAAAACGTTGATTAGATAAGAAAGTAGACCGACTCATTATGTTCATTGTTTTGCTTATCAACTTCAATTGACTCTTGTTCCGGTTTCTAAAAAGTGTGTTCAAGTTGGTGAACTTGTATTATTAATTTCAAATATTTTGAATGTTTTGGGAGCTTATTTTTAATGTGAGGATAATTTTTGAGAATCTCAAAAAAAGTATCTCCGAATAGCATTGGATATGGGTGAACTAGAAACGGGTAGCGTGTTGAACCAAGAACTTGGTATTGTTAAAGCCGGTGA
>NW_026036565.1:0-362 GCF_019186545.1 Solanum stenotomum
TTAAAAGGTTTTTAGGGCTTCGCAAAGGGGTTTCTTTTTTTTAGAGTATTTAAGGTTTCAGAGGGTTTAGGGTATTATGGTATATTAGGTATAAGAATTCTTAGGGTTTAAGGTTTAGGGCTTAAGTTTTTGTAGATTTTTTTTAGGTTTAGGGTTCTAAACGGTTTTTTGAGGATTTTAAAATTTTTTTTACAGTTTAGGGGTTCTTAAGGGTTAAGATTTCTTTGGTTTTAGGGTTTAGCATTTCTTTTAAATGATTTTTAGGGTAAATTATGGTGTAGGGATTTGTGTTTATTAGTTTTTTATGTTTACGGTTTTTTAGGGGTTCTAAAAAAGGTTTTTTTTTCTTAAAGTTTTTAGGG
>NW_026036566.1:0-377 GCF_019186545.1 Solanum stenotomum
ATTTTCCCAGAAACGCGTTTTACTCATTTTTACGCGCGAGCGGAAATATGATGAAAAAAATAAAAGGAAATTCAGACAAGGGCGATAGGTTCCTCATATAGATCTCCAAAAAATACGAGGTTTCAAACAAAATATTGCGTCAAACGGACGTTCGAGCCGAAAGTTACGGCCGTTTGAAATTCAGCATCTTAAAGGTGGAAGGTGGCTTTGAATTTAGGAAACTTCAAACGGCCATAACTCGGGCCTCGGGTTTCCGTTTCAGGCGATTTTTTTTTTGAATCCGAGTATTTTTTCGAGATCTACGCAACCAAACTGCCTAGAGGCGGTTTGCGCGTGCCGATTTTCTCAAAAACGCGTTTTACTGATTCTGACGCGCG
>NW_026036567.1:0-607 GCF_019186545.1 Solanum stenotomum
CTACTTCCGGTATTAGCGAAGGATCAAACCGCCTATATGCTATCACTAGTCGCCAAGAGCAAGAGGATTCGCTAGATGTTGTCATTGGTATGATCCAAGTCTTTAACTCTAATGTTTATGCTTTGCTAGACCCAGGAGCGAGTTTATCTTTTATAACTCCTTATGTTGCGATGAATTTTGATGTTATTCCTGAGCAACTTAGTGAACCATTCAGTGTTTCTACACCTGTTGGTGAGTCTATTTTAGCAGAGAGAGTCTGTCGTGATTGTCCCATTTCCGTCAATCATAAGAGTACCATGGCTAATTTAATTGAGTTAGACATGGTAGACTATAATGTCATTCTTGGTATGGACGGGCTTCATGCCTATTATGCCTCAGTTGATTGTGAGTTGTCAAGTATCAGTTTCCAAATGAACCAGTCTTAGAGTGGAAAAGTAGTTCCTAAGGGTCGTTTCATTTCGTACCTTAAGGCAAGAAAGTTAAATTCCAAGGGGTATGTCTATCACTTAGTCCGAGTTAATGACTTTAGTGTTGAGATACCTCATATTCAATCAGTTTCAGTGATAAAGGAGTTTCCAGAAGTCTTTCCAGATGATCTTCCCAAAGT
>NW_026036568.1:0-525 GCF_019186545.1 Solanum stenotomum
CTGCAAATGAAACAATGAGTTTTAGGCCCAAACCGTGTCATGATAAGTGTTTGTCTCTTCTATTGATTGGAACAAATCTATCAACATTCCATCTATAATTTTCCAGCATATAAGTTCTTTTATATCCTGATTACCAGGAAGAACCTTTAGAATAGTGATTAATCTTTTCTCAATAAAGAACATAGAGATGGGAATATCATTATCTCTTTCTGAAAAGCTACTATATTCACTCATTTTGAAGGTATTCTCTTGATAAGAAGTCTGGGAGGGAGTTATCACTTCCTTTCTTATAAAGAATTTCAAAATCGAAAGGTGCCAACTGTGCTTGCCACCTTGCAAACATTAATTTTAACGCATCATGTTTAAAATCTTTATCAAACATATACTTGACTGATTGGGCATCTGTTTTTATCAAAAACTTCTGGTTGTATAGATCATCCTGAAATTTTAAAACACATTTAACGATAGTTAACATTTCATGAGCTACCGTAGCGTATTTTCGTTGAGCATCGCTCCATTATTATT
>NW_026036568.1:558-635 GCF_019186545.1 Solanum stenotomum
TTATTATTATTATTATTATTATTATTATTATTATTATTATTATCATTATCATTATTATTCTCATTATCGTTGTTATT
>NW_026036569.1:0-285 GCF_019186545.1 Solanum stenotomum
ATTGCAGGGTAACCACAGTTCTTATGCAGATATTAGCTGGGTTAAAAATATTGTGTCTCTGATCTTGTTGAAAAAGAAAACATGTAACCTCTAGAACAACTTATTCACTACCCTAACAAGTTGCAAATTCTTCTCTTCTAGCCACTTCTTTAAACTCCTGCTAGGAAATCAATATTCGTTTTGGCCCTAAACATATTTTGGAACCAGTTTATCTAGAATGAAAGACACTTTTAACTTGGCCTCCACTGACAATTGAACACCCCAACTTTCATTGTGACCATCAAG
>NW_026036570.1:0-98 GCF_019186545.1 Solanum stenotomum
AAATACGCGGACTCAAAAAAAAAATCGCATGAAACGGACATCCGAGGCCCGAGTTATGGTCGTTTGAAGTTTCCTAAATTCAAGGCCACCTTCCACCT
>NW_026036570.1:133-403 GCF_019186545.1 Solanum stenotomum
CGTCCGTTTGACGCAATCTTTTTTTTGAAACCTCGTATTTTTTCGAGATCTATATGGGGAACCCATCGCCCTTGTCTGAATTTCCTTTTATTTTTTTCATCATATCTCCGCTCGCGCGTAAGAATCAGTAAAACGCGTTTCTGGGAAAATCAGCACGCGCAAACCGCCTTTAGGCAGTTTGGTTGCGTATGTCTCGAAAAAATACGCGGATTAAAAAAAAAATCGCCTGAAACGGACACCCAAGGCCCGAGTTATTGCCGTTTGAAGTTT
>NW_026036571.1:0-241 GCF_019186545.1 Solanum stenotomum
CTGGTATAATATCCCTCATTTCACCAATTTAAAAAAAAAAAAAAGTCAACATTTGATATCTATGTTCGATCTCAGGTTCATCATCACTTCACTCTATCTAATTTATTTTAAAAATTTTTTAAATGTTTTTTGTTACATTTATTTTTATTTTTATTTTTATAGGATGGATCAATTATTATTTTACGTATGCCAACTGATATGATTATGGAGAAACTCTTCAAGTCATATTGTAAGAACAAAC
>NW_026036572.1:0-633 GCF_019186545.1 Solanum stenotomum
ACAAATACAAAAAGTAAAATTATTATGTAAGAACCTGTAATGACTTGAAAAGTTGACTTTGGTCAACCTTCTTGGAAGTCGTGCTCAGATGAAAATTCTGACAGCTAGGTTACCTTCGGAATATTGATTTTGGTCTAGAACGACCCTTTGTTCACTTCTCGAGACTTTAGATAGCAATTGTGGAATCTGGTTCAAATGATACTGGGTGTGGGACCCACTTTTCATCGAAGCGAGCTCCAAATGGAAATTCCGCCTTCACTGTTGAGTCCGAAATATCATTTCTAATCAGATTCCATATAAGGTTTGTATTTTTTCGACTTCGAACGAGTCTGAAATATCGAAATTTAAGTTTGAAGGGTTGTAGAATTTTGACACGGCGGTGACGTGGCAGAGCCACGTGACGACACGTGGCAGAGGAGTGATATATGGAAATTTCCAGATTTTAAAAAACGAAATTCGTCCAATTTTTTTTGTTCAACTTCAACTTGAGATTAATCCTTCATTTTGAATCCAAATTAAGTGATTCAAAAGGCAAACTTCAAGAGAATTTCGAGGGGAATCTAGCGGTGATCTCGGAAACGCGAGGGGAGGCTTCGTTTGAGGTGAGAAATCAATTTTAGCCACTGCCAGTGT
>NW_026036573.1:0-996 GCF_019186545.1 Solanum stenotomum
CGCTAATTTAGTAAGAACATGTTACAACCATGAATTGTTAAATACCGTATACACATACGATGGAGAAGAAATTAGTGAAATACCAGAACTACACAAAGCATTCGTCATATACAAAAGAGTTACGAAAGGAAATTTATTTTATATAAAATTTTATACAGCACCAGCGGAGATATTATACGAGAAAATAAAACCTCTAATACAGGTTATCAAGATAAGATTAACTAAAGATACGATTATACCCGAGGATATAGGACAACAAGAAGAGATATGCAAAATAGAGATACCAAATTTTTATGCCAACAAAAGGATAATTGGTATATCAACGATTATACAAGAGCTAGCAAATAACTATTTAAACGAAAACGCTATATAGAGCTACTATGCAAGAGACTTGCTAATGATTTATTCAAATTCAAGGGAGCTAAGGAAAGCAGATATGGATGAAGTCCAAAGGTGGATTTTATCACCACTTAAGGTAGAAGAACGACCTACGACACGAGCACTAAAAGAAGGATTTATTTCAGCAGAATTATTAACTAGATATTGCAAGCTAATTGGTCACAAATATCCTGACCATATATGTACAAAATGTAACAGAGAAGATAATATAATCCCAGACGTCCAACTGGAATAAAGAGATAAAGACGGAAGCAGATGATTAGAAGATAAGATGATGAAGATGAGATGCGGACAAAATAAAAAAAAGAGATAAGAGTAAAATTATTTGTCTTGTAAAATAAGTCAATAAAGTATGGTGTGAATAGTAGTGTGTCATAATAAGGATGGACATGTGTAAGGGATGGTAGGGGGTGTAATTTATTAAGTGGACAAGTGTTTGTTGTGTCATACTATATTATTAGACACATTATTATATAGGTAGATTATTGTAAGTAGTGTAGTAAGTGAGAATTCTTCTCTATATAAGGGAGGATATATGTAAATGAAAGGTAGGCAATGCCTAACGTAATAAAACTTTCTTGAAAACACTCTCTCCAC
>NW_026036574.1:0-239 GCF_019186545.1 Solanum stenotomum
TCAGTCATTGTAGACAATCAGATGCTTTCTCCAAAATTTAAAACCCTAAAATCAAATTTTGAAATTATCAAAAATTAAAATGTATTAATATCAAACAAATTAAACATATATATTAATTTCTAGATTCTACAAAATCTTAAAACTAAAAGAAAAATCCAGTAAAAAATTGAAAATCATAACTGTTTGATGAATAACTAAACAAAATCACATAAAAATTAGAAAATTCGACTGGAAATCCG
>NW_026036575.1:0-277 GCF_019186545.1 Solanum stenotomum
CCAGGTTCCGTAATGATCAAAAAGGTAGAGCGTCAGGCTCTAAGTCTCAAGGTAGTGTTTCAGGCACCAAAACCTACCCAACTTGCCCGAAGTGTAGTAAGAACCATCCGGGTGAGTGCCTTGCAGGTAAGGAATGATGCTTTGGGTGTGGCCAGTCTGGTCATAGATTGAAGGATTGTCCTTCAAGACAAGGTCAAGGAGGAAATAATGGTAGAGCTCAGTCTACAACTTCAGCAGCACCAGTAGGTCTCCCGACTCAGCAGGGTAACTCTTCTGG
>NW_026036576.1:0-277 GCF_019186545.1 Solanum stenotomum
ATTCAATAACTACCCAACCCAAATCCCAGCTAATCAACATGCATTCACATTATCGAGCTTAATCTAAGAGAGGAAAATCGTAGCCTACCTGTAGGCTGATCACACGCGCTTCAAAATCACTTCTCCGGAGCTTTCCCTTTCCGAACGTCCTCGAAACGCTGCCCCGCTATCAAAAATAGAGTCACAACGTTAATACGATCGTTTAGACACTAAAATCACAACAAACGGAGACGGGTCAATTTTGGAGTTAAAACGGGGAATCGTGGGACCCGCGCAG
>NW_026036577.1:0-393 GCF_019186545.1 Solanum stenotomum
CCTTTTATCCATTATGTTGTTTTTCGTTATTTATTACTTACTCTTTTTGCTCATATTTTTTGTTTACATGGTGTCGTGAACCACCAGTGTGTTTTTGTTATTATATGTGGGTATAATTTTTCTAAAAATGACATTCCTAATAGCATATCTTTTGTAGTTAATTCAAAGTTATATATTTCTTCTATAGTTAATATCTTATCCCATATTTGTATTTTTATATTTTTTGCCTTATATGTAATCATGCTTCCTTCATTATTAAATTCTGTTACTACTATCGGTGTTTTTAATTTTTCCCATTTATCTTCTGGTAAACAATTGTATTTACATATATTAGCTTTTGCGCCCATATCTATCATTGGTGTCGGTTGTAATATCCTTCTATTATTATCTTTG
>NW_026036578.1:0-426 GCF_019186545.1 Solanum stenotomum
ACATAAGTAATTGTATTATTATATACACAGTTTATTTGTATTTTTACATATATTTCAAAGTTATATTGTATCTTTGCATACATACAGAGTTGACATCCATGTTTTAAGCAACTTTTCTTTATATTGCACTTGTTTTAAACTTCTTTATAATGAAATGAATTCAGTTATGTTTAGTTGAGTTGAGTCAGGTAAGTTTCTTTAGTTCCTTTCAAGCTTATGTCTTGTTTTCGAATTCCCCTCGCATACCCGTACATTCAATGTACTGATGTCATTTGGTATGCATCTTCTTATGATGCCGACACAGGTAACCAGGATCAGCATCCAGCTCATCGTTGATCCAGTTGAACACTCAGAGTCTGGTGGTGAGCCTTCTTGCTTTCTAGAGGATCCCTTTGATCGCTTTTAGTAGCTTTAGTTCATTAGGAT
>NW_026036579.1:0-667 GCF_019186545.1 Solanum stenotomum
TGATAAGTAATGAACCTTGGATTCGGTAAGCCTATGGCACCTTTCCATAAAGGTTAATGATGAGACTTGAATCGGTAGGCCCATGGCACCCTTTCAAGAGGAGTTAATGAGCTTTCCTAAATGTACCTTGAATCGGTAGGCTTATGGCACCCTTTCATGTGTGATGATGTCAAAGTAATGAACTATTCTATGGGAATGTAGGCTAAACACCGAGCGGATTTGGTTAGATGGAAACTCCCCCGATAGTTAGGCATGAGTTTCAATGATCGTCTACCTTATCCCATAAACTATGTGCCCGCATAGGAAGCTAGTGGATCCATTAAGCTATATATACTGGTCTTTCTTAGGCAAGTAGACCACCTCTTTTCGGTGTGGGGATTCATGACACCGGATTCCTTGACAAGCTCTCATGGTCTATGTCGGTTAAACGCTTACTTCCCATCATGTGAGATTTCATTATGGTTTCTTGACAGGTTCTACAAAGTGTAGGTAGTAGTATGGGATGCTACCTATACATTGCACGAGTAGGCTTGGAGAGGGTCATAGTGAGTTTCTCTAAATCCTAATGACTGTGACATGAATGTACCCTAAATGAGGTTATTAAAGAATGTTGGCTCTTAAATGCTTAATATGTTATACATGTTATACTTGGGTTATATTACGAGTT
>NW_026036580.1:0-490 GCF_019186545.1 Solanum stenotomum
GAATCATTTTCAACATTTGTTAAATGAAAGACGATGGTAATTGAGAGACAGCTTGAAGAAAATTTAAATGTCTTTTAACTAACAATAACTTGGAATTTTGCAACTCAAAATTTAATAACTTGTGCTATAGAGAGTGCATAGTGAGACACCTCACTTGTGTTGAAACACCACAAACAAAATGGTATTGTAGAACGTATGAACCGAACATTTTGTGACAGGGCACGAAAGAAACAAATATTGATGAAACCAAATATAATAAAGGTTTACCATGGATGAAGTTCCAATAATTAACAGAGCCAACGGTACCCCATTCACCTTCATGAACATCCACATTTTGTAAGTTATCAGGGGACATGCTAGAGATATGGTGTGGCCTGTGCCTATATACTTCATAAAAAACATCTCCATCACACTTGATGTTTATCTCAAAAACCAACTTTCCTTTGAGGCTCATTTTTCTTTTATGATATGATATATCACAAAGTTATAA
>NW_026036581.1:0-631 GCF_019186545.1 Solanum stenotomum
TGAGATCTATACCGATCACAGGAGCCTTCGGTACATTATGAGCCAGAGAGATCTTAATTCGAGACAGCGTCGTTAGATTGAGCTTCTGAAGGACTATGACCTCTCTATTCTCTACCATCCGGGCAAGACAAATGTAGTAGCGGACGCCTGGAGTCGGAAGGCAGTGAGTATGGGTAGTCTAGCTTTTCTTTCTACTACGGAGCGACCATTAGCTTTGGACATCCAGTCCTTAGCTAACCGGATGGTACGGCTTGATATCTCTGATTCCCGGTGTGTACTAGCTTATGTGGATGCTCAGCCATCTCTGCTGGATCGGATTTGCAGCCGTCAGTTTGAGATACATTGAGGAGCCAGTTGCTATTTTGGCCAGAGATGTCAGACGGTTGCGTTCCAGAGCCAATCCTGTGGTTAAGGTCCATTGGAGACATCGTCCAGTTGAGGAGGCTACCTGGGAGACCGAGCATGAGATGCGGGCACAGTTCCCCGATTTATTTGAGCATTCAGGTACTTCTTGACTCTTACTTTCGCGGACGAAAGTTCGTTTAGTAGTGGATATTGTAATGACTTGAAAAGTTGACTTTGGTCAACCTTCTTGGAAGTCGAGCTCAGATGAAAATTCTGACAGCTAGGT
>NW_026036582.1:0-231 GCF_019186545.1 Solanum stenotomum
AAATATGGACAACTAAATAGGGACGGAGGTAGTATTGTTTGATGATTCTGTAGTATACAATTGGAAAGACGTATGAGACCACCTTCTAAACATTTTGTCCCAAAAGAAATAAAAAGAAGGCCTCTCAATGTTTTGCCAATAAAACCATACCATTCAATTTTTTAACATAGTAGTAACTATATCCGTACAAGAAAAACGATTTTAGGCATCTTTGTGGTATTGATCAACAAC
>NW_026036583.1:0-616 GCF_019186545.1 Solanum stenotomum
TCTTACTCTAAAAGGTCTATATTAATCACTTAGGATTAGTATAGTGAGCGGTACTGTATCTGCTCTGGCTCATTTAAGTAATAGGAGGTATTGCTTAGAGTTGGGATTAGTAGGTTAATCCCGGTTTGTAAACTTGCTTTTGCTTTTTGCTTGGAGAAGATTAGTGAAAGAAGTTTTGAAAAGTCCTGGCAGGCCAGGTCGTGGTTTTACTCCCTTGAGCAAGGAGGTTTNTACACGTAAAGTTGTTGTGCAATCTTTACTTTCAGCACGTTTTGTCATTTTCTGTTAGTTTAACCGTGCTAAGGACCTGGTCCCATCTAGATTAGTGGACGCATACATTCCAACGGTGGCCAACTTGAGTTCTTATCCTTTAACAGAATCTGGACGCAACTTGAATGGCTAGATTGTTCAGTCAATTCTGTAACAGGTCCCATTCCTTCTAATGTAAGTGGTATGCAAAACCTACAATCACTCAGGTTGTCATCAAACCACTTGAATGGGACTATACCATCCTGGATATTCTCCCTCCCTCCACTAACTGGTTTAGAGTTGAGCGATAACCATTTCAGTGGAAACATTCAGGAGTTTAAATCTAAAACATTGAGTCGAGTTTCTC
>NW_026036584.1:0-474 GCF_019186545.1 Solanum stenotomum
TAAATATTTGAAGTTTCATTTCTTCAAAAAAGTATATGGGAACTAAGAATTCCCAAGAAGAAAAGAGTTTTTGTTTGCGCGGGTTTACCCAGTTGAACATAGCTCTTACCCATTCTGTATAATTAGCATTGGGCAGGTGAACCTGGCTACACAACAACTCTAACTATAGCAGAGGATCTAGTTCCACAACAATCTGTTTATCTTATATAAGATAATATATAAACTTAGTGTACCTACAATTGCTTGCTTGATTGCTCTCTTGCTTTAGCTACTTACTCTATAGGTAAGATTTTCATGAATGGCATGCTCGCGTGCCACCCTAGTAACACAAGCACCTCCAGAGCCCACATTCAAAGTATCCTTAGAGAAATCGATTTGAGGTGTACTAATCAATGAACCCACGAAACCAATTTTCTTTTATGACAAAATAAACCAAGCCTAAGCGTTCACGACATCTTGTTGATATTGATTGAG
>NW_026036585.1:0-473 GCF_019186545.1 Solanum stenotomum
AAGAAATATTTTTCTAATTAAAGTAGGACAAGCATTTGCTGAAGAAAAAATTATTATTCGGAAAAGAATATGTTTAAAAAGAAAATAAATAATAATCTATTTATTTGAAAATAAAAGCATTTTTAATCCATTAAGTAACAATAAAAGTATTTTTGGATCAAACTATTGACGATAATAATAACTTTAAACTAAACTATTAACTGAGACATTTTTATTTAATTTTACGTAGTTCAAGAATATTTTTAGACCCATTGGAGTCTGTTTGGTATGCAAGGGGACCTGCTATACACTATGAGCAATGCCTTAGCTGGAGTAGTTATAGCAATATTATTCGTTAGTTAACCTATTTTTTATTGGTATCCAATATGGGTGGATAAAATATTTTATCCATTTTCACCTAACTCATTTGAACCGTCTATATCTGAATTGACCCATTTGTTTGCTACCCCTAGAGTAGATATTCAATTATTAGT
>NW_026036586.1:0-377 GCF_019186545.1 Solanum stenotomum
CTTGCTTCTACAAATTTTTGTAGGTCACTAGCCCGGACCTTTGTGATATATTCTCTTCCTTTCCGAGGCATCTTGGAGATTTGTGAGGTAGCTGTTTGTCAACTCAACAGACCTTCTTACTCCTGTTTATGATCTTGTTCTACTCTAGAAACAATGTCATATGAGACTTGTGTTTTTCTTTTGAATCAGTTGTAATACTTTAGAGGCTTGTACACGTGACAACCAGATTTTGGGGGTATCTTTGAGTTGATTATGAAATTTCCGCATTTTATTGTAATGGTTGAGTTTTAGGCTGACTTGTCTTGGTGGGATAAGACGAGTGCCATCACGTTCATTTTTGGGTCATGACAAAAGCATTATAAATTGTAATAAATAAT
>NW_026036587.1:0-797 GCF_019186545.1 Solanum stenotomum
TAGGTAGAGTTACAGTCACGATGAATTGTCCTCAGCCATAATTCCATTCCCGTCAATGATCTCTCAACTCCCTCTCTAATTAGGTCTTTTGTAAGTGGATTAGACACATTTTCGTTTGACTTTACATAATCAATTGTGGTAATTCCACTAAAGAGTATTTGCCTAACATAGTCGTGTCTTCGTTGTATGTGATGAGACTTACCATTATACATAACACTCTTATACCTTCCTATTGCAACTTGACTATCGCAATGTATGCATATAATGGCCATTGGTTTGCGCCAAAATGGAATATCTTCTAAGAAATTTTGGAGCCATTCAACTTCTACACTTGCCTTGTCTATGACTTTGAATTCACACTCCATTGTAAGACGACCTATACATGTTTGTTTGGATGATTTTGAAGATATTGCTCCTCTACCAATAGTGAAAACATATCCACTCGTCGATTTAATTTCAGTTGATCTAGTAATTCAATTTGCATCGTTATATCCTTCAACAATGGTTGGATATTTGTTGTAATGCAAAACATAGTTTTTAGTGTCATCTAAGTATCCCAAAACCCTTTTCATGACATCCAATGATTTCGATTGGGATTACTTGTGTATTGTCTAAGTTTAATAGTGTAGGCTATGTCTGGTCGTGTACAATTCATGACGTACATCAAACTTCTCAATATTTTGGCATAATTCAATTGAGACTGACTTTCACCTTTATTCTTAGCGAGATCAAGGTTCACATCAATTGGTGTTTTTTGCACAAGTACTTAAACTTTTCAAGTACCTTTCGAATATAAT
>NW_026036588.1:0-824 GCF_019186545.1 Solanum stenotomum
TCATGAATAGATCAAGTCACTAGGATAACAATCATGTTCATTTCTTCATCATACACTTGAATAGATTGAATGAACGCAAATGAGCATTTGCATTGGTGAAATCAATGTAGAAATTGATTGTAGGTTATTGTTACTCTAATCAATATATGCTATTTCTTAATATATATACTTGCAATTCATCCAATGCAATGAAGGCATCGGATTATGAGTAAAATATACTAACATTTTACATTTATTTGTAAATTTATCTAAAATCAATTAAGATTTTTGAATATTTCATATATTATAATTTAAATATTAGTGTTACATTTAACTTTGTTGCAGTAATGTTATCACAAATTTTGATTATATAGATGTTCAAGGTTTACATTGGTAAGAGGTACACGATATCAATCCTGCAAGAAAAAGTTTGTTGTTATTATTGTGCAGATACAACACTTTGTATTCAAGAAACATTTCACTTGCTTTTTCTGTAAAAATAATTAAAAAAATTATCACAAAAAATAATACAAATTGTATGTTATTTAGAGCTTCAAAATTACTATTAGTTTCCTTTGAAATTTAAGTAATTAGATGATACAACAATAATGTGCAAAAATCAATTTTTTTTTTGGGTTTATTAATCAAATGTTATGCACATGACATTAATAAATGAATTTAAAAAATTATAATTTTAAATTTCATGAAATGCTTGATTTTTCTTTATTTACAAGTATGTTTTCAAGGCTCATATCAACAAGAGATTTAAGATAATATAAAATTTATCAAATATGATTTTTTTTGATTTTTTCTTCCTTGAAATGTTCTCAATTTTTTTGTTAAAG
>NW_026036589.1:0-824 GCF_019186545.1 Solanum stenotomum
AAGATTTAGACTATATGAATTTTGAATGGAAAATGAACAAACTCTTTAAAGAGTGTAGTTTAAGGGTGGAATCCCTTTAGGATAGCCTAGCTTAGTGTAGCTTAATCTAGATTAGTGATGGGTGGATTCTCATTGTTGATTTAGGACTTTTTTAACCTTGATTTCACTTGAGATTGCTCATTTGTGGTTTTCAATTTGAGTTGTTTCTTTTCGAATTCAAGTTTCTCTTCTTCCTTGGTTGATTGTTTATTCAATTGCCTTTCTTTCTTCTCTTCTCATCTCTTATTTCTCATCTATCTTACTTTTGTGTTGTTTCATTCCACATTTGATTTCAATTGGTTTCATCCCCAATTGGAACCATTATAATTTGGTATCAAGAGCCTAGGTTTAGATTTGTTCTTACAAATTTAGTCTTGGTTTTAAAAAAAAAAAAAAAAGTCCATAAAAATCCTCAAGAAAAAAAAAATCTGATTTTTTTTGTTTTGATTTATTGTTTTTGACACTAGATCCTTGTTCCCTAGTGTTTTTTGAGTCTAGGTTTCAAATTTTGTTCAATTTGGAGTTGTAGAAGTGAAGTTATCATTGAAGAGTTTCAAGCTTTTCAAACTTTTCAAATTTTGAAAGTGGGTCTTTTGATTGAGACGAAATTGGAGTTTAATAATTAGTGGGTTTTGTTCTCTTAGTTTAAGGGAAGAAAATCCTAAATTTTGAGCCAATTTCGAGTTGATTTGAGAGTGTTGGGTTTATTGTGTGTTCTTGGTGTTCTATGTGTTCTTAGTGTCTTCAAGTTGTTCTTGAAGAAGAAATGAGAAAGTACATTTGAT
>NW_026036590.1:0-645 GCF_019186545.1 Solanum stenotomum
TTCAATTCCTAGGAACACGAACGAGACCGCTCAGGCTCTCAATTAAGAAGGGATAGATTTCAACCATCTCACCATAACTCATGTTAGATTATTGGTGCGTGTCTAATTGTTCTTTTATATTCTTTTTCATTTCTTTTATTTTGTTTTCTTAAATATGAACTAAATAATTTTGTATTAAGAAAGTCAAATGTTCTGACTACAATTTGAATTTCATCAAGGAAAAAAAATATAAAAGTCATTAGTTTATTTAGAAAGATTTAATATCTATAACTTTTATATTAAAAAAACAAAATCTTTTGAAAACGTGAATAAAACTTGTATCCTAAAACGTTTTTTTCTTTCAATTTTCACAAATAAAACTTGCTAAAAATAAAATTAGAATCAAAATGTACCAATTAAACTTAAGAAAAATATCAAAATACTAAAATGGTGTTAAAATTAAGGAGTACTATCAAAAGCTACGGGTTTATAATCTTAAAAAGATGTGTATAATGGATTAAAATACCTTTTAAATTTTGTGATCTTAAAAATAACACTTGAAATATTGAAATTAAAAAGTTATGCATAAAATAATTTTCTCATATTTATTCGCATATAACATGAGTAAATCAGTTTCACAAATTTTCTTTGTTCAAGCAGTCAAAT
>NW_026036591.1:0-272 GCF_019186545.1 Solanum stenotomum
TCGGGTCGTGACAAATTGGTATCAGAGCGCAGGTTCGTCGGTCTCATTTGTACAGAGCTAACGTCTAGTAGAGTCCTGCAGATCGGTACGGAGACGTCCGTTACTTATCTTCGGGAGGCTACAGGATGTCTTTAGGAACGTGTCGCTTTTGCATCACTGTCGTGCATTGTATGTCTTATCAGTTTCTGAAATTTTACTTGTACCACTCTGTTATAAGGATGGCTCGCACGCGTGGTAGGGCCCCAGCTAGGGGTAGAGGCCGACCTCGAGGT
>NW_026036591.1:431-532 GCF_019186545.1 Solanum stenotomum
CTCCAGATATACAGGCGATGCTCGTACAGATACTAGCTGCCATTGGGGGTATACAGCAGGCCCCAACTCCAGTAGTTCCAGTACCGCAGGGCCAGCCTACA
>NW_026036592.1:0-396 GCF_019186545.1 Solanum stenotomum
ATTTTTTCGAGATCTACGCAACAAAACTATCTAAAGGCGGTTTGCCTATGCCGATTTTCCCAAAAATGCCTTTTACTGATTCTTACGCGCGTCGAAATATGACGAAAAAAATAAAAGGAAATTCAGACAAAGGCGATGGGTTTTTCATATAGGTATCGAAAAAATACGAGGTTTCAAAAAAAAGATTGCGTCAAACGGACGTTCGAGCCGAAAGTTACGGCCGTTTGAAATTCAGCATCTTAAAGGTGGAAGGTGGCTTTGAATTTAGGAAACTTCAAACGGCCATAACTCGGGCCTCGGTTGTCCGATTCACGCGATTTTTTTTTTGAATCCGCGTATTTTTTCAAGATCTACGCAACAAAACTGTGTAAAGGCGGTTTGCGCGTGCCGATTTTC
>NW_026036593.1:0-1022 GCF_019186545.1 Solanum stenotomum
GACGGACCCCAAATCGGGTCTAAAACGGAATTGTGGGGCCCACAATTAGAATCTCAAGATTGAATCCGTGGAAACGTCCCAAATACCTTACTAAACTAATACCCCAAAATTTTAGCACAAACAGATGCCTACAACACCGCAAATCAGCCACAACAATTAAAATGGACAGCCCCTTGATCATTAATTTCTGGAAAAACGAGACCCTTTCAACCCAAACAGATTATACCACGACGATCCTTGCGAAAAACTCTACAAGTTAGCCACAAGAATGACTCAAAACGGACCTAAGATGATCAAGATCTCACAATTCAAAATTCAACAACAATTCAATCCGGAAAATCACCCTGGCAATGGCTAAAATTGATTTCTTACCTCAAACGACGCCTCCCCTCGCGTTTCTGAGATCACCGCTAGATTCCCCTCGAAATTCTCTTGAAGTTTGCCTTTTGAATCACTTAATTTGGACTCAAAATGAAGGAGCAATCTTAAGTTGAAGTTGAGGAAAAAAAATGGACGAATTTCGTCCTAAATTCTGGAAATTTCCATATTTCCACTCCGCTGCCACGTGGCGTCACGTGGCTCTGCCACGTCACCGCCGCGTCAAAATTCTACAACCCTTCAAATTTAAATTTCGATGTTTCGGACTCGTTCGGAGTCGGAAAAAAAACAAACCTTATATGGAATCTGATTGGAAATAATATTTCGGACTCAACGGTGAAGGCGGAATTTCCATTTGGAGCTCGCTTCGATGAAAAGTGGGTCCCACACCCAGTATCATTTTGAACCAGATTCCACAATTGCCATCTAAAGCCTCGGGAAGTGAACAAAGGGTCGTTCTAGACCAAAATCGATCTTCCGAAGCTAACCTAGCTGTCAGAATTTTCATCTGAGCACGTCTTCCAAAAAGGTTGACCAAAGTCAACTTTTCAAGTTATAAAAATCTCCAAAACAGGGAAACGGGCCTAAAACCCAGACGAACGACCAGGCGACCGTACAGTCAGTGCCAGCAAGTCATAAATGAC
>NW_026036594.1:0-257 GCF_019186545.1 Solanum stenotomum
GTTTACAGGAAACAAAGATTAGCAAGGACCTAGAAGCAATGGCCAAACAGCTATGGTCATGTAGGTGGATGAAATGCGGTTACTTGGAAGNGCTGAAGGCAGCTGTGGGGGGATCTTGCTGCTGTGGGATAGTAGAATCTGGAGTGGGACCCTTGTTGAAACTGGTCAATACTCCATTACGTATGAGTTTGTATCAACTCAAAATTTTTTCACCTGGTACCTCACTGGGGTGTATGCTCCTCATACCAGAGATGAGA
>NW_026036595.1:0-264 GCF_019186545.1 Solanum stenotomum
CGGAAAATCAACATCACGCTCTGGGGGTTGGCCAGGTAGATCAGTAGGAAACACATCTATGAAGTCACGAACAACAGGAACTGACTCAACCGGAGAAACCTCCCTACTCACATCACGTACATAGGCCAAATATGATAAGCATCCGCTAGCCACTAGCCTCCTAGCACGAATAAAAGAGATAACCCCAACTGGTGTGCTACCACGAGATCCCTGCCACACCACCGGAGGAATACCGTGAATGGCTAAGGTAACGGTCTTAGAAAA
>NW_026036596.1:0-2470 GCF_019186545.1 Solanum stenotomum
TCCTAGGCCACATTGTGTCCGGTGATGGAGTTAAAGTTGATACTCGGAAAATTGAGGCAGTGCAGAATTGGCCTAGACCCACATCTCCAACGGAAATTAGGAGTTTCTTGGGATTAGCTGGCTATTATAGAAGGTTTGTTGAAGGGTTCTCGACTATTGCATCTCCTTTGACAAAGTTGACTCAGAAGGCAGTGAAATTTCAATGGTCTGAAGCTTGTGAGAAAAGCTTTCAGGAGTTGAAAAAGAGGTTGATTACTGCTCCAGTTTTGACGCTACCAGAAGGTGCTCAAGGATTTGTGGTGTATTGTGATGCATCTAGAGTTGGCTTGGGTTGTGTCTTAATGCAGAATGGCAAAGTTATAGCTTATGCCTCCAGACAGTTGAAGGTTCATGAGAGGAACTACCCAACCCATGACTTAGAGCTAGCTGATGTAGTATTTGCTTTGAAGATATGGCGTCATTACTTGTATGGTGTGTATGTCGACATATTCACTGATCACAAGAGCCTTCAATATGTGCTTACTCAGAAAGAGCTTAACCTCAGACAGAGGAGGTGGTTGGAGTTACTCAAGGATTATGACCTGAGTATTCTTTACCACCCAGGTAAGGCTAATGTTGTTGCTGATTCTTTGAGCAGGTTGTCTATGGGTAGCACCGCCCATATTGAAGAAGGAAGGAGAGAGTTAGCAAAAGATGTGCACAGACTGGCATGCCTGGGAGTCAGATTTACAGATTCCGCAGAAGGAGGAATAGCGGTGACGAGCAGGGCCGAGTCATCATTAATGTCAGAAGTGAAAGAGAAGCAGGATCAAGATCCCATTTTGCTTGAGTTGAAGGCAAATGTTCAGAAGCAATGAGTATTAGCTTTTGAACAAGGGGGAGATGGTGTATTAAGATATCAAGGTAGAATGTGTGTACTTATGGTAGATGGACTCCAAGAGAAGATTATGCAGGAAGCTCATAGCTCCAGATATTCCATTCATCCAGGTTCCACCAAGATGTATCGTGATTTGCGTGAAGTTTATTGGTGGAATGGCATGAAGAAGGGCATTGCTGAGTTTGTTGCTAAGTGTCCAAATTACCAACAAGTGAAAGTTGAGCACCAAAGGCCCGGTGGTTCGGCTCAGAGGATAGAACTTCCAGAGTGGAAGTGGGAGATGATCAATATGGATTTCATCACAGGGTTGCCAAGATCTCGCAGACAACATGATTCTATTTGGGTGATTGTCGACAGAATGACAAAGTCAGCTCATTTTCTACCAGTAAAGACTACCAATACAGCCGAAGATTATGCCAAGTTATATGTTCAAGAGATAGTGAGACTTCATGGAGTCCCAATCTCCATTATTTCAGATAGAGGTGCACAATTTACTGCACAGTTCTGGAAATCTTTTCAGAAGGGCTTGGGTTCAAAAGAGAACTTAAGTACTGCCTTTCACCCTCAGACTGATGGGCAAGCAGAGCGCACTATTCAGACCTTAGAGGATATGTTGAGGGCTTGTGTAATCGATTTCAAAGGGAATTGGGATGATCACCTACCCCTCATTGAGTTTGCCTACAACAACAGTTATCACTCTAGCATCCGGATGGCTCCATATGAAGCTCTTTATGGGAGAAGATGTAGATCTCCTATTGGATGGTTTGAAGTTGGTGAAGCACAGTTGATAGGACCAGATTTAGTTTACCAAGCTATGGAGAAAGTGAAAGTGATTCAAGAGAGGTTGAAAACGGCACAGAGTCGTCAGAAATCCTACACTAATGTTAGGAGAAGGGCATTAGAGTTTGAAGTAGATGATTGGGTATATTTGAAGGTTTCACCCATGAAAGGCGTTATGAGGTTTGGTAAGAAGGGGAAACTCAATCCCCGATATATTGGACCTTACCGCATAGCCAAGAGGATTAACAATGTTGCTTATGAGTTGGAGTTACCACAGGAACTAGCAGCGGTTCATCCGGTATTTCACATCTCCATGTTGAAGAAATGCATAGGCGATCCTTCATTGATCCTACCGACTGAAAGTATAAGGATCAAGGATAACCTATCTTATGAGGAGATTCTTGTTCAAATTTTAGATCGGCAAGTTCGTAGGTTGAGAACAAAGGATGTAGCCGCAGTTAATGTCCTTTGGAGGAACCAATTCGTTGAGGAAGCTACTTGGGAAGCCGAAGAAGACATGAAGAAGAGATATCCATATCTCTTTGTGTCCGCAGATCAAGGTATTAATTTCCTTCTTAGTGCTCTTTTAAATTATAATGAGCATGTTGTTGTCGTTGTTGCATTAGCATGGTTGCTTGTTAGGTGTTGAGTTGATGTTACACCCTTAGCCCTATAAGAGTAACCTCATTCGAGGACGAATGTTCCCAAGGGGGAGATATTGTAACATCCGACAATTTGAAGTGGCTTTGAAGGAGCTTGAAATTTGGAAATAGTCATTTTTGGAAAAAAAAATGGAAATTTGGCTAAGTATGG
>NW_026036597.1:0-1455 GCF_019186545.1 Solanum stenotomum
CATATTGATTAATATATTGAATGTAATAATAATAAAACATGTTGTATTTAGTATGACAAAAGAATTTAATTTTTTTAGAAATTAAATAAATAGTAATCCTAATTTCTAAGAAATGTCACAAATATATATATATATATATATATATATATATCTAAGAAAATGATATAAATTACATTAAAGATGAAATGAAGATTAAGAAAAGAAGTAAAACAAATTAATAATAATATTGATGATGATAGGAATTAAATAAATCATTTTTTATATTTTGCAAATTTTCAATATAAATTTTTCAGTCTTTTAAAATTAGAAAATGCTAAAAAAATAAAACTAAAACTAAAAATCGAGGCAACAATTATTTTAAGGAAAAAATAACAAAAAATGTCAGAAACATTGATAAGAACAAATAAGTATCTATTGCTAAGAAGGTGTCACCCCACATTTTCTATTTTAGCTTTATTATTACATATAGATAGAAACTTTAAGATGAAGAATGATCCAAAAAATTTAAAAATAACAAATCAATTATGTAAAAAGACATGTGTAATTCTTATAAAGTTATAATAACTAATTTCTTCAAATAAATAATTAAATGAAAGAAAAAAAAGTAATTAAGAAAATAATATAAATAACACTAATTATGAGATTAATAGCATTGATGAGGAAAGGAACTAAATATGATCATCTTTTTAAATTCTTTTTTAAGAAAGTATATATAAACTTTAATTAAAGATAAATAAGAAAAAAAAACTTTAATTAAAGATACAAAAAATCAAGATAGAATAAAAGAAGAAAGAAACTAGAAGAATAATGAGGTTGAAAGAAATAATATCTAATTTTCTCTCTTTTCAAATCACAAAATAAATTTTTGTTTGTTCTCCTCCTAATTTGTTACGAATTCCATAAATAGAATGATTTTTTCTCCAAATAATTTTTCTTACCCTTTGAAATACTAATCAGTCTTCTTATAAATTTCTCAACCACAATGAATTTTCTCTCCTTGTAGGAGGAATAAACACTTTTTCAAAAAGTCTTTTATTTTGAAGAGAACTTTTTGTTACATGATCTCTTTCTTTACATCAATGTCTTCACAAGAATCATGAGATATTCTCTCTTTTTCTTTTGTTAAAAAAGTCACATGACCTAGAAATTTGATGGACATCTTAGCGACAGAAGTTGATACCATATAGTCATCATCATCGTCAGAAGAAGAAGAGCCAAAGTGAAGAAATTTGTTCTTATTTGTTACAAATGCTCAACTATTTTTTTTATTTTATAGGCTAAATAATTATAAACAATTATGAAAAATGAATAGTTTTTATCTTTTCATCTTCCATTTTCATTTACTTAAATCTATATTAGTGTAATGGATGTTATGAAGGGCATAATTAATCGGGTATGACATAAATACCTTTTTTTTTTAAATACACATAAAAAATACAAAACAAAGATAAAATG
>NW_026036598.1:0-388 GCF_019186545.1 Solanum stenotomum
AGTACTAGTTAGATTTTGGGATTTTAGGGATAGTTTGAATTTGTGATTTTAAGATTAATTTGAATTTTGAATTTAGGACTAGTTTGAATTATTATTGAGATTTTAGGAATACTAATAGTTTGAATTTGGGATTTTAGCACTATAGTTTGATTTTTGAATTCTAGGAGTACTTTCAATTTGTGATTTTAAGACTAATTTGAATTTGGAATTTAGGACTAATAGTTTGAATTATATTTGATATTTTAGGACTAATTTAATAGTTTGAAGTTGGGACACTAGCTAGCTAGTTTGAATTTAGAATTTNAATTTAGAATTTTAGGGATTTGAATTACAACTTAATTAGAACTTATAATTAATTAGAACTTGAATTTACTATAAATTGAACTTA
>NW_026036599.1:0-203 GCF_019186545.1 Solanum stenotomum
AACCTATCCCTTATAAGTCAAACTTTTTCTGTAGCCTCATAGACTACCTCGGGACCAAGAAGAGTAAATTCACCTACTTCAAACCACCCAACCGGAGATCGACACCTTCTACCATAAAGTGCTTCAAAGGGTCCATAGCAATACTTGAGTGGTAGCTATTGTTGTAGGAAAAAATTATTAAAGGTAGGTGGTCATTCCAATTA
>NW_026036600.1:0-727 GCF_019186545.1 Solanum stenotomum
TGGACAAGGTGCGTCACCGCATCCTTGAATTTTTTTTTTCAATGTCTCAAAAAAGATGCGCAACCACATTCTTAATTTTTTACAAATATTTTTTAACGTGCATAAAACTCATCTATTATTAAAAGTACTTACTCTTATTTTTTTTTTTGAATTCTAGACAACTAATCTTCTCATTTCATTATTATATTTATTGATGATACTTTTATTTAAATTAATCCACATGTTAAAATATATATTAGAATAATTTTATCAAGGTGTGTAACCACATCCTTGAATTTCTTTTAAGTGTTTCAAAAAAAGATGTGTAACCACATTCTTAATTGAAACAATTTTTTTTTTTGTTTACATGCCTAAAACCCATCTAATGTTATAAAAAAAATATTAAATAAAATCAAATAAAATTAAACAAATCTAAACTTCTAGGATACAATATAATTTTTGGATTATCTTATATTCTTTTATTTTTATTCACCCTTAAAGTTAATGTTAAAATTAGGCCTACACATATTATATTTTTTTTATATTTTTTTTATCTTGAAGTTAATGGCGAAATTAGGCATACTCACATTGTACTTTTTATTAATCCAACAAAAAAATGACGAATTGCTAAAATAAATCTCATTCTTTATTTAATAAATAAAACAACAATAATTTTGTGAACCCAATAATTCCTACTTTATTATTATTAGCATCGAAATTAAGAAAAGAACAACATCATGACCCATTC
>NW_026036601.1:0-311 GCF_019186545.1 Solanum stenotomum
TTTTTTCTTCACCTACCGTAATTTATTTGTTAAATTTAAATCTGATACACTCATTAAGAAAATAATAACTGACATGATTACTATTTTAGCACGTTATCCCTATTAATTGATATATAGTATTAAGTCTCAAAAATATCTTAAATATACAACATAATTTTTTGTTGAGTAATTAGTATTGGCATGCTATGTGGCATCCTCATGGCATTTAACAACTTCCGTTAATAAGAAGGGTACTTTTGACCCAATAGTTTGACAGGAAGGGTACGTAGTTTTGAGCCGAAATATAGTTTAAGGGTATTTTTGACCCTTTT
>NW_026036602.1:0-406 GCF_019186545.1 Solanum stenotomum
CAACACATCAAACTGAGTACATTCAACGTTGGTTAGGTTTCCTTTCCTTTTAGGTGAGCTACTTCGTTTCAAACCTTTTCCTTTAGAACTTTGAAAAAATGTAATCTTTTGCCCTTTTATAATTTATTTTTTTGACAATAGCTCTCTTATTATTTAAAAGAGAATATTTTTTAGATTTCTTTATGTGTAAAAAATGAAAATATCTCATATGTTAAAATTGAAGATTTCTAGTAAAAAAAACATCAAAAATATAATGTATATAAAAAGTTGACAAACATATATAACGTCTATATTAATTCGATTAATGCTTTAAATAATGAAAATATCCATCGATTGATTTTTGTGTTGATTTTATTTATTAGGCTTTGTGGTGGCTCGGAAAATGGCTTGAGAATTGCACTTTTGA
>NW_026036603.1:0-995 GCF_019186545.1 Solanum stenotomum
AATATAAATAAAATAAACAAAAAAATTATAAAATTTTAAAAAGCCCACTAAGCAGGTCCATAACAAAAAAACTGAACTAACAAAAACCGAACCGAAATAATAAAAATCGAACCGAACCGAATTATTTCGGTTCGGTATTCCGTACACGTTGTATAAAAACCAAAAACCGAAAAACCAAAAAAAAAAAATGAAACCGAACCGAAATACCGAATGCCCAGCCCTAGTTTTGAGTATATTAGAGTGTACTTATGTTATGTAATAGAATCAAGTGATTGGGGAAGAAACCGTTCTATTATAGGCGATTTAGGGTGAGAAAACGAGAAAAGAATTTCGTCGAGTTTTCTGGGTTGGGGCCTGGCGCGATGCACCAGCTAGAGCGCCCCAAACCCTCCTCTGAAGTTTAGGGGCTGGCATCCCGCGACTCAGAACGCCAAGGTCGCCTTCCCCATCCAGTTTGTCTTCGATTGCTTCGTTTGAGTTCGTTTAAAGTGCACCTTCACTCCTTTTCGATTCTAAGTACTCTCAGCTACTTCTAAAGACCTAGAAATCATTCATAACATGATCATAAACCTTGAATTCATAATTCAAGTTCAAGGTAGAGTTAAGAGTTAAGTTTTTGAGAATTCTTTCGAACATTCTAAGAAAGTCCCTTTGAGTCCTTTTGTGGAGTCTTTTACAACTTCTAGTAACTTGTTTCAAGACTCGAGCTAGTGAGTATGAGAACGAGGAGAATGTATTCATAAGTCTACTTTGTCATCATGAGATCTTTCATATTATGAACCATAACTCTTGAATTCATAATCGAATTCAAGAGAGAGTTAAGAGTAGAGTTCAAGAAAGCCTTTGAGTTCAATTGTGAATCCTTTGAGATCCATAATTGATTTGAACTAAGTTATAAGGAAGTAAGTAAGAGAATGAGAAGAGTAGTATACATGAGTTCCATAATGTTATGTAGACCTACTAGTCGAGTCGTTAATGTCCATAAATTCTGCATG
>NW_026036604.1:0-20454 GCF_019186545.1 Solanum stenotomum
ACTTAGTGTGTGTGGGGGAAAGGATCATACCACACGGAAAAACTCACATACCTCTTAGGGATCACCCCCGACGAAAATCCACGACGATCTTGACTAAGCTCCTCTTTCTCCTCTTCTTCTTCTTCTCCTTCTTCTCTTCTATAATCTCAAGAACCCTAACTCTTTCTCTTTCAAAAAGGGACAAAAATGATCCAAAAATCATCCTAACTCAACAATATGAGCTCAATTAAAAAGGTTTGTGAAAGGACCAAAATGCCCTTAAATTTCCGGACGGATTTCCCTTCCAACTGCCCAACTTCTACAGGGCATAACTCCCTCATACAAACTCGGAACCGAGCAAACTCAGTGGCGTTGGAAAGATCGCTCCACGAGCTTCGCAACCATAACTGGAACTACTCCTAACTCATCCTGAGCTAGGAGTTACAACTACTCAAAGTTGGCCAAAAACTCATTGATTTCCATACTTAGCCAAATTTCCATTCTTTTTTTTTCTTTTTTTTTTTAAAAAGAGACTACTTTCCAATTTCAAGCTTCTTCAAAGCCACTTCAAATTGTTGGATGTTACACTCGAGTTGCCTTTTTGGCCAGATTTTATTTCAGTCAGGTTGTTTTAAAACCTTGCATTGCATTGAGTTTTCCGCTGAGTTAAGAAAGCCAGGCCAAGGGTTCGCTTGGGGGCCAGTAATAGTCTTCGAGTGCCAGCCACGTCCAGGGTGTAGGCTCGGGGCGTGACACTTTCACTGTGACTTCTTGTTGTAAAATCATGTCGTTGTTATGCTGCTGTATTATTTTACAACGTGTCAAAACATTGCTTCTTGTTTGTTTTTTGTAATATAGTAGTTGTTTCCCTTCATCTTACACCTTCTATATAAGGTGAATTGAAAGATGAGTATTCCTAAATGAAAGCTGTTTTGATAGCTCAATACTAAATAGTTTAAGAGCAATCCATAACACAAGTCTTACTTCATGAAGAAGTATTGAGTACATGTACAAAAGTTATCTATGTTGTTCAGACTCTTCAAAAATGTCGCCAAGTGTATAATATTGGATTTTCCATAGTGCATTTTTTGAGGATCGACACATGTGCAACAATATCTTCGGAGAGTTTGAGCATCATAAGAAGCCAAATAGATATCACTTAGCAAACCCCTATTCATCTTTCTAGGGAGCACAATGGCGGAGTCTCTGAATTTGTCAAAGTTGACCACATGTATACATGTCTCTCACCTTTGACAACATCACCAGAGGTATACGATTCGAGTTCTTTCATGTCTTCTGCTGTCAATTTTACGGATAAGGCTCCTACATTTTTGCTGAAGTTTTCAATCTTCCTAGTGCCTGGTATAGGGCATACATCATCGAAGAAGAACCCAAGCCAAGATGTCAAATCATATAATGCAATTACTTCTTAAAACTTAAAGAGTGATGAATTCAGTACACTACAAAAATAGAACTTTGGAGCAAAGATGTCGAACCGTGACTTTAATTGGCTACTGTGTATCGATGCGATGAACATAATACAGATCAATGCAGTCGATATCCAGTCTCTTGAAGCTGGCCTCACAATAAGCCCTTACATATGCAGGTTCATCACAAATGCCCCTATTTCCATCTTCAAAACGTATACCAAACTTGGTAGCTATTTGTACTTTCTCTCTAATTCCTTTAATAGCCTACATGAAATCAGGTAGTTTAACATGAACATATACATATCTATAAAACTCAGGTAGAAAATGTAAAGAATAGATTTACGAGGATACAGATTCGAGTCTCTGGAAGATTTATCAGTTTGAGAACTCCAAGTTTTATGTAAATCAAGTATAGAGACTAACCGGATAAATGCTCTACTTAAGTGTTTAGCGGCCATGGTATCAGATGAAAAACTACAACTAGAATATGCATTTAGCAGAAACAATTCTAAACCATATGATAACATTGAAAAATCGAGACTTGGAGTGATTCAGGAGTCTTGTGTGGAAGGGCTCTATCGCACAAAGGATCAAAGGTACACAGGGGATAACAATAAATTTTCATCACAAATACAAGGAAAACTTGGATATAAAGGTATGCACTAGCAAAGGAACTTCAGACTACAAGCAAACTACATTGTGTGCACACTGTGTCTATACATTTGTCCAGATTGTAGATTTGTAAATCCTAGTCTCTATTGCACCTGCTAGAAAGAAATGCTGAACTGCCATTAGCCCGGGTTCAGCCTTTACTTCGAATTAGACTTGGGCTTTAACGGGGCTTCTTCCAAAGCAAAACGAGAAAGTATCCATTATTCATCTATCCAGGAGGACAATGGTGGAGTCTCCGAATTTATCCAAGTCGCCCACATGAATGCGTGCCTTTCGCCTTTAACCATATCTTCAGCAGCACAGGACTCTAACTGCATCATTTCATCCGTTGTCAGCTTTACAGATATGGCTTCGATATTTTCGTTGAGGTTGTCAATCTTGGTGGTACAGGGTATGGGGCATATGTCATCTCCTTTGTGAAGAATCCAAGCCAATGCAAGTTGTGCTGTGGTGCATCCCTTTCTTGATGCTATTTCCTTGACTTGCTCGTATATTTGCTTGTTGTGCTCAAAATTTTCAGGTTTCAACCTTGGTATATTCTGGAAAAAAAAACAAATGATAAAAGAAACATACATCAGCCATACCGATCATATGTATTGTTTTATATGTTAATCATAACATGCTGTATCAGAAGAGATTTCGAGCGATAAGGATGAGTTGGCAAACTGGATTGAGAACAATGAGGTTCAAGTTCAAATAAAAAACACTAGGTGATTTCTGTCTATCTGTCTATGCCTTGATGGATAGAGTTACCCAGTACCAATGAGTCAAAACAGTTTTTTCTTTGATGACAACTCGTTTAAACAACTCTACTTTTGTATCGTTCTAGTTATAAATATTGTGATTTCTAGTGAAATTTCTATAATTCAGATATACCAAAAATTTGGATGCATTGACCATGACACTGTGACCCGCCATTCTTTGTGGGATAGGAGTACCTTTTTTGTACTCTCTAAGCATGTTAATTTATAAAGAGTGTTCTTTTTTGATGTCCGAATTTGCACTAGAAGTTAAGACTCGTTGATATTGTATTCAAATCGCCTTATTCATAAGGGAGCATGTGTTTCGTAACCTTAATTCATCAATACTGACGAAATCTCATCAAGATCAATACTGGTAGATTGGTCGATCTCAGTTAATCAGCAAGCCGTTGGTTCAGAGTAGGAAAGTCACAACGTTGATGCTAATGTTGAGCTCTCCCAAGGAGAGGCTTGGAGGGTTTCACAAAAAGCCAAAGACACATGTTACAGAATTTTGGTTTAAAAGGAAAATGATGCCTATGATATGCAGCTAATTGAGGTAAATGGCTAAATGCAAATGAAAATCACGCAAGATCAAAGACAGTGCAATTAACTAAACCAACCTTGCGGAAGTCTCCCTCGGCCAAGCTCTCAATCAACTCTGGACCTGCTGAGAAGAATCCACGTCCAAGAGGACTATACGGAACAATTCCAATTCCTAATTCTCTGGAAAAGGCATTTACTCAGAAGAACCTTCATATTATCTGAAATAATGAACTCTAAGAGACACATTACCTGCAAGTTGGAACTATTTCTTCCTCAAGATCTCTGGTCCACAAAGACCACTCCATCTGAACAGCTGTTATTGGATGCACCGCGTGTGCCCTTCTGATTGTTGCTGCACAAGCCTCAGATAAACCTATGTATTTGATTTTACCCTCTTCAACCAGTTTCTTCAGTTCTCCCATCTACACACTATGCCACACAATATCATAACAACAAAACAATAACAATAGGTACAATAAACAAAATGCCCAATTATATTGTTACATAAGCCTCAAAATGTTGATTTTCAATTTGACAGGAGTATCGTCTTTATTGACATTCTTTCATCCACTGGACATTTTATCTCTTTTATACTACTTGTTTATAACAAAAGATGATTAATTTTGACTCGGTGATGCTTTCAAAAACGATAGTAGTAGCTAACAGTGATGCTGCTTCTTCTCCTTAAAATGTCAATTGTCAAGTAATCTCACACTGAATGCTACACAAAAAATTCAACCTTTTTCAGAATCCTGATCTCCGTGATTATTTCTGTACAGGTCTCAGCTAACCTTTGTTTGTGATTTCATCATAAAGCATTTCGTCGGTGACAGAGTGTAGAGTGGATAAATGTGACATAAAGAAAAATTCTTTCATAGTTGGAGCAACTACGAAATTACAGTAAGCATAGATGAGTGTTTCTTTTACTAAGTAAACTTTATCAACACAAAAATTTCAAAGCATTGGCCTATCCTCCGAGAATTCGAGAGAAACACATAACATTTCTCACATAGCATAAGATTCAATTCAACCTTTTTGTACACCCCTTTTTTCTCTACTGTCAGTAGAACATTATTTCGTCTCTGACTTTATCTTATGGATTGACAAACAACACATCAGATATATTGATCGGACTCTCCCAAAGTACAGCCTTTGAAGGATCCTACACGCACTCATCTCCATCAACACTTTTGACGATTCCGAGAAATATAGTGCATCAGAAGATCTTCAAGAATATGTCAGTTTCTCAATATAAAAGCACATGTAAGTAAATTAGCTTGGGACTATTACCCACACAGTTGATTCAATCAATTCTTTTTTTTAGAAGTCTAGAAGATTTTTGCGGTTTCTAGCCAAGCTATATCCAAGTGAAAACTACTTCTATCCAAGTGATTAACTGGTTACTGTTACCTCTTTACACAAACCACACAATCCAACAATTCGCTAGGAATCAACAACAACGTACCTAGTGTAGTCCCACAAAGTGGGGTCTAGGTGAGGATAGAGTATACGCATACCTTACCCCTACCTCGTAGAGATAGAAAGGTTGTTATCGATAGGCCCTCAGCTCAAGGAAAAATAGCTCATAGTAGTCTAGAAAAAGAAGTAACGGAAATACAAGAAACAACAGGTACTAGTGTATACAACAGATAGCGACAGAATAGTACTACAACAAGTTTGCTAGAAATCCTCAAATATAATAAATGNTATCTATAAAACTCAGGTAGAAAATGTAAAGCATAGATTTACGAGGATACAGATTAGAGTCTCTGAAAGATTTATCAGTTTGAGATACTCCAAGTTTTATGTAAATCAAGTATAGAGACTAACTGGATAAATGCTCTACTTTATAGAGTGTTTAGCGGCCATGGTATCAGATGAAAAAGTACAACTTGAATATGTATTAAGCATAAACAATTCTAAACCATATGATAACATTGAATAATCGAGACTTGGAGTGATTCAGGAGTCTTGTGTGGAAGGGCACTATCGCACAAAGGATCAAAGGTACACAGGGGATAACAACAAATTTTCATCACAAATACAGGTAAAACTTGGATATAAAGGTATGCACTAGCAAAAGAACTTCAGACTACTAGCAAACTACATTGTGTGTATACATTTGTCCAGAACATTGTAGATTTGTAAATCCTAGTCTCTATTGCACCTGCTAGAAAGAAATGCTGAACTCCCATTAGCCCGGGTTCAGCCTTTACTTCGAATTAGACTTGGGCTTTAACGGGGATTCTTCCAAAGCAAAACGAGAAAGTATCCATTATTCATCTATCCAGGAGGACAATGGTGGAGTCTCCGAATTTATCCAAGTCGCCCACATGAATGCGTGCCTTTCGCCTTTAACCATATCTTCAGCAGCACAGGACTCTAACTGCATCATTTCATCAGTTGTCAGCTTTACAGATATGGCTTCGATATTTTCGTTGAGGTTGTCAATCTTGGTGGTACCGGGTATGGGGCATATGTCATCTCCTTTGTGAAGAATCCAAGCCAATGCAAGTTGTGCTGTGGTGCATCCCTTTCTTGATGCTATTTCCTTGACTTGCTCGTATATTTGCTTGTTGTGCTCAAAATTTTCAGGTTTCAACCTTGGTATATTCTGGAAAAAAAAACAAATGATAAAAGAAACATACATCAGCCATACCGATCATATGTATTGTTCATAACATGCTGTATCAGAAGAGATTTCGAGCGATAAGGATGAGTTGGCAAACTAGACTGAGAACCATCAGGTTCAAGTTCAAATAAAATACACTAGGTGAGTTCTTTCTATCTGTCTATGCCTTGATGGATAGAGTTACCCAGTACCAATGAGTCAAAACAGTTTTTTCTTTGATGACAACTTCGTTTAAACAACTCTACTTTTGTATCGTTCTAGTTATAAATATTGTGATTTCTAGTGAAATTTCTATAATTCAGATATACCAAAAATTTGGATGCATTGACCATGACACTGTGACCCGCCATTCTTTGTGGGATAGGAGTACCTTTTTTGTACTCTCTAAGCATGTTAATTTATAAAGAGTGCTCTCTTTTTATGTCCTAATTTGCACTAGAAGTTAAGACTCGTTGATCTTGTATTCAGATCGCCTTATTCATAAGGGAGCATGTGTTTCGTAACCTTAATTCATCAATACTGACAAAATCTCATCAAGATCAATACTGGTAGATCGGTCGAGCTCAATCAATCAGCAAGCCGTTGATTAAGAGTAGGAAAGTCACAGCGTTGATGCTAACGTTGAGCTCCCCCAAGGAGAGGCTTGGAGAGTTTCACAAAAAGCCAATGACACATATTATAGAATTTTGGTTTAAAAGGAAAATGATGCCTATGATATGCAGCTAATTGAGGTAAATGGTAAAAATGCAAATGAAAATCACGCAAGATCGAAGACAGTGCAATTAACTAGACCAACCTTGCGGAAGTCTCCCTCGGCCAAGCTCTCAATCAACTCTGGACCTGCTGAGAAGAATCCACGTCCAAGAGGACTATACGGAACAATTCCAATTCCTAATTCTCTGGAAAAGGCATTTACTCAGAAGAACCTTCATATTATCTGAAATAATGAACTCTAAGAGACACATTACCTGCAAGTTGGAACTATTTCTTCCTCAAGATCTCTGGTCCACAAAGACCACTCCATCTGAACAGCTGTTATTGGATGCACCGCGTGTGCCCTTCTGATTGTTGCTGCACAAGCCTCAGATAAACCTATGTATTTGATTTTACCCTCTTCAACCAGTTTCTTCAGTTCTCCCATCTACACACTATGCCACACAATATCATAACAACAAAACAATAACAATAGGTACAATAAACAAAATGCCCAATTATATTGTTACATAAGCCTCAAAATGTTGATTTTCAATTTGACAGGAGTATCGTCTTTATTGACATTCTTTCATCCACTGGACATTTTATCTCTTTTATACTACTTGTTTATAACAAAAGATGATTAATTTTGACTCGGTGATGCTTTCAAAAACGATAGTAGTAGCTAACAGTGATGCTGCTTCTTCTCCTTAAAATGTCAATTGTCAAGTAATCTCACACTGAATGCTACACAAAAAATTCAAACTTTTTTAGAATCCTGATCTCCATGATTATTTCTGTACAGGTCTCAGCTGACCTTTGTTTGTGATTTCATCATAAAGCATTTCGTCGGTGACAGAGTGTAGAGTGGATAAATGTGACATAAAGAAAAATTATTTCATAGTTGGAGCAACTACGAAATTACAGTAAGCATAGTGTAGAGTGGATAAATGTGACATAAAGAAAAATTATTTCATAGTTGGAGCAACTACGAAATTACAGTAAGCATAGATGAGTGTTTCTTTTACTAAGTAAACTTTATCAACACAAAAATTTCAAAGCATTGGCCTATCCTCCGAGAATTCGAGAGAAACACATAACATTTCTCACATAGCATAAGATTCAATTCAACCTTTTTGTACACCCCTTTTTTCTATACTGTCGGTAGAACATTATTCCGTCTCTGACTTTATCTTATGGATTGACAAACAACACATCAGATATATTGATCGGACTTTCCCAAAGTACTGCCTTGAAGGATCCTACACGCACTCATCTCCTTCAACACTTTTGACGATTCCGAGAAATATAGTGCATCAGAAGATCTTCATGAATATGTCAGTTTCTCAATATAAAAGCACATGCAAGTAAATTAGCTTGGGACTATTTCCCATGCAGTTGATTCAATCAATTCTTTTTTTTTAGAAGGCTAGAAGATTTTTGCGGTTTCTAGCCAAGCTATATCCAAGTGAAATCTACTTCTATCCAAGTGATTATCTGGTTACTGTTACCTCTTTACACAAACCACACAATCCAACAATTCGCTAGGAATCAACAACAACGTACCTAGTGTAGTCCCACAAAGTGGGGTCTAGGTGAGGATAGAGTATACGCATACCTTACCCCTACCTCGTAGAGATAGAAAGGTTGTTATCGATAGGCCCTCAGCTCAAGGAAAAATAGCTCATAGTAGTCTAGAAAAAGAAGTAACGGAAATACAAGAAACAACAGGTACTAGTGTATACAACAGATAGCGACAGAATAGTACTACAACAAGTTTGCTAGAAATCCTCAAATATAATAAATGGAAAAAAAAAATAGAAGTAAGATGTCAAACCGTGATTTCAATAGGCACTCGGATATCAATCCGATGAACATAATAAAGATTGATGCAGTCGATATCTAGTCGCTTCAAGCTAGCTTCACAACAAGCTCTTACATACTCTGGTTCACCACAAATGTCCATTTTCCCTTCTTTCAAACTTATGCCAAACTTGGAAGCTATTTGTACTTTTTCTCTCATTCCTTTGATTGCCTAAACAAATAGAATTTAGAATGCACATATTTAACTACCTCAATTAGTGTACATGCTATTGGAAACTTCATTTAAGTAATTTGATAAGATACAAATAAGTCTAGAAAATGTTGTTGTTGATATCTAGAACCAAAAAAACAATCCATTTGACTCCATTTCTTAAATTTTGTTTAAATATCGAATAATTAGCCATATCCACTTTTATAGTCGTTTTCATATATGTAAATTTTCATTTTAAACATTTTGAAGAATTTATAGCCGAATTCACTGTTAAAATTAAGTTTTGACCATCATATTTTGAACCTTTGATATAAATTGGGACAAAGGGAGTAATTACAACTTGGAAAGCAGCAAGGTACAACAAATTAAAGCAGTAATTGTTACATTTTATTTTACCTTGCCGATGAGAAGTTCATTGATGTGGGGTCCATATTGATCCGAGGTATCGAGGAAGGTGACGCCGCGATCAATGGCGTGTTGAATGAGCTTGATCATTTCAGGTTCGGGCTTGGGCGGGCCATGATTGGGAGACATGCCTCTACAGCCCAGCCCGATTCTAGAAACTTCTAGGCCTTGCGAGCCTAATTTGACCCTCGGAACTTCACTCGCCAGCGTTTCCATTTTCTCCGGCGAACCTCCGTCTGAACAGTGAGCTCAGAGAATATGTTGACCAAAGTTTGACCAGTAGGTGTTTGGACTAGTATTTGGCTAGAGTTATTTGAAAAAAAAAAAACAGAATATTTTGGAATTAAAATTGAAAAGGAGCATTCCATGTGAGAGTAATTTTTTTTTTGTTCTAAATTGAATAGAATTATTATAATACATAATATGATTAAAAAAAACGGAAAAGGGTCAAAATTGCCTCTGAATTATGCGAAATAAATCACTTATACCCTCCATTACATTTTAGGATCAAAAATACCCCCGCAGTTATCCCAGGAGACCACAAATACCCTCAAGAGTTAACACCCCAATTTTTTAGTGACGTGGCAAGCCACATGGGACTAATCCCTCTACCTAAGCATTGCCAACTAAGATTCACTACAAAAGAACTTGACTTTGTCGCCACAAAATCCCAAAATATTGTCACTAAAGGTTATGAGTGATTTTTAGTGGCGACTAAGGCTCCAACAACCATTTGCTAGTAAAACCTATTTTTTCAATAAAAAAATATGATAACTAATTTTCGATTGCGACCTAATTTTCTAAAATAAATAACTTGCAATATCCATATTAAAAACATCCAATATTATGACGAAAAATAATCAAAATTACTTCTCGATTCAAATCTCCTACTATATATATAATGCATCATTGTACATTTTATACATTTACATATAACATAAAAATAAAACATATAGTGTCTTCAAACTCCTACTTAATCGATTTCATATTTGGTTTTTTAAAAACAATGAAGAAAAAAACACAAAATTAGAATTTAATGTTAAAAACTTTTAGTGACGATTTTCTGGGCTTTTGTGGCGACTGTTGTTGCCGCTAAAGGTCTAGTTCTTTTGTAGTGNAGTTTTGAGTCTCTTAGCTATGTATATATGTAAATACTCTATTTTGAGACCCGAGGTGCCTTTATGGCCAGCTTTGTATCAGTTAAGTTGTTTTATGATCTTGCTTTGCATGAAGTTATTCAGTTGAGTTAGGTTTCCGCTGAATTAAGAAAGCCAGGCCAAGGGTTCGCTTGGGGCCAGAAATGGTCTCCGGGTGCCGGTCCCGCCCTAGGTGTAGGCTCGGGGCGTGACAAACACAATAAAGAAGGAGGAACAACACATTAAAGCAGTAATTGTTACATTTTATTTTACCTTGCCGATGAGAAGTTCATTGAAGTGGGGTCCATATTGATCGGAGGTATCGAGGAAGGTGACGCCGCAATCAATGGCGTGTTGACTGAGCTTGATCATTTCAGGTTCGGGCTTGGGCGGGCCATGATTCGGAGGCATGCCTCTACAGCCCAGCGCGATTCTAGAAACTTCTAGGCCTTGCGAGCCTAATTTGACCCTCGGAACTTCACTCGCCGGCGTTTCCATTTTCTCTGGCGAATCTCCGTCTGAACAGTGAGCTCAGAGAATATGTTGACCAAAGTTTGACCAGTAGGTGTTTGGACTAGTATTTGGCTAGAGTTAGTTGAAAAAAAAAAGAGAATATTTTGGAATTAAAATTGAAAAGGAACATTCCATGGGAGAGTAATTTTTATTTTATTTTCTAAATTGAATAGAATTATTATAATACATAATATGATTAAAAAAAATTGTCTTCATCGAGTGAAATATACTATACATATTATGCATATATACTTTTAAATACTTAATTTGTACTAGGGTTAAAGTGATATGCGTGTATATTCGAATTTTAGTTAAACACAAATATTCAGTGCTCTTTATTCTCTTTGAATCGACTATAATAATAATAATATATCAAGTATAATCAATAAATTACGTGAGGTCTATAAGGAGGGTGGATTATACTCGGACTTTTCCTATATCTTTGTAAGGTAAGAAGATTGTTTCTGATAGACTCGAATCAAGAAAATTGTTTGAAAGAAATACAAAATAAAAAAACTATAATGAAAAGTGAAAACATTGAATAAATATTAAAAGTATACAAATATTAAGAAAATGACCATGAATCATGATACTACATATCTCCTCAAATACCATATCTTCTCTTATTTTTGCTTCTTCATATTATAAGAAAATTAAATATTTGTGATTATATCCTTAATAAGAAAACCAAGAGAGTTATAAGATGATCCACCTTCCTCCATAGCTACTCTACTCTTCTCCTTCATTTCCTTCATTTTTTTCCTCACTTCATTCTCTTCACTTTTCACCATCAACCTTAATAAACAACCTTCAATTTCTTGAGCACTTACTATATCAACTTGATTATTTTTTCCTTCCAAATCAACAACATAGTCCAATTTTATCTCTTCACCAAGTCCTAATTCTTTCACTAACAAAAATGCATTCATTTNTAAATCATGATACTACATATCTCCTCAAATACCATATCTTTTCTTCTTTTTGTTCTTCTTCATATTTTAAGAAAATTAAATATTAGTGATTACATCCTTAATAAGAAGTCCAAGAGAGTTATAAGAAGATCCAACTTCCTCCATAGCTACTCTACTCTTCTCCTTCATATTTTTCCTCACTTCATTCTCTTCACTTTTTACCATCAACTTTAATAAACCACTTTCAATTTCTTGAGCACTTACTATATCCACTTGATTATTTTTTCCTTCAAAATCAACAACATAGTCCAATTTTATCTCTTCGCCAAGTCCTAATTCTTTCACTAATAAAAATGCATTCATTTGTTGTTCTGCATAGAGTGGCAATGTTGCAATTGGTACACCAAAATGTACACTTTCTAGTATTGAATTCCATCTACAATGCAACACAAATCCTCCTATTGATGGATGAGATAAAATTGCTACTTGTGGTGCCCATCCTATTATTTTTCCTATTTCTTTTGTTCTCTCCAAGAATCCTTTTAGCAACACTTCTTCATAGTTGTTGTAACTTGTTGGTATATCTACTTTTCCCTTTGGTGAGGATTTTCTTAAAGACCACATAAACCTATTTGAAAATATAACAATAAAACAAAATTAGGAATGGATTTTCGAAGCCTGAAAAATTATGTTGTTCAAATTTTTCAAAAATGACGACATGTACGTGTTGGATAACATTATAGGTGAAAACAACTTTCCTTAAAGAGATATATTATCAAGCCGCTTCAAGATAAAAAAAATAATAATCTTATATCACTAAAACAACCCGTAATCCTAATCAACAAAGTTAGTTGGGGTGTGGCATGAATCCTTATTATCATAAATGTTGTAAATTATGAGACTTCATTCACAGACTCGAACACAACATCTCTAGTTAATAATAAAGAAACCTTTTTATCATTTTACCATATGCATTATATGTATACATGCACACTATGTTACTCTCTCCGTTTAAATTTGTTTGTCTTACTTTTTTTAGTTCCATTTTCTTTTTTTACAACTTTTTAACTTCAAATCTACACCTGACATGTTAAAGACTGTAAGATTAAAATACATTTTAGTATATTCTATCTATCTTTAGTTTAAGACCGACCACAATATTCTATTTTCATAAAAACTCCATGCCACATGTAGACCAGACAAGCAACTTGAAACGGGCGAGTAAAAAAAAGTTACAACTAATAGTACCTGTGACCACAATGCTCCAGTGCAGTTGCTATTTCTTTGATCTGTTCTGCTTCAAAACTTCCCATACTACCAAAACACAAAAACACTACAGAGGAATCCTGTTGATCATCTAACCACTTAATAATACTTTCAATCTCCAATGAATTATTTCTAAAATGACCACTTTTTTCAAAACTAACCACTGGACCAACTGGATAAATTTTTGGAACCATCTTAGAATCCAAAAGAGCCTGAAGAGAAAAAGATTCCAGCTCGAAAAAAGTATTAACAATAATTCCTTTAGTCTCTTTAAATCGATGAATTCCATCAAAAAACAACGTTGAGGCAAGTCTTGAATCTAACAAATGCTTAGGCAAAACTTTAGTAGGACAAAGATTTTTAAAACTTGGGATTGATAATGCCTCGTTAGAGTTCATGTATCTGGACGTGTCTGAATGTTGTTCATTTCTTAAGGTCTCGAAATGAAGACATAAGCCAAGAAAAGAAGCATTTGAAGCAAATTAAATGTAACTAGGGACATTAAATTCGTTAGCTATGTCAATCATTGAGGTACAAAACATGTCAAGAATAAAACCATAACATGAACTTGTTTTTCAAATGTTGTGAACATATTCACGTACGAGTGATTTGTGACCATCGATGAAATCATAGAGGAATGTTTCATGGTTATTGAGGAATCCAGATGATGTTTTTTCGTCAAGGGAGATATCGATGAATTTTAAACGAGATTGAGAAGTGAGTGATTGAATAAAATTTTGAACACCGTAGTCTAAAGGAAGTTCCATGATGAGAAAAGAGATGGAAAAATTTTCATCTTTATTTAGAATTTGTTTTGCAAATTCAATGGCTGATACAATGTGGCCTAATCCTGCTAAAGGAACGAAAATTAATTCTTTCATGGTGACGGAGTATTTCTTTTTTGTTAATTTATTTGTGGGCAAAGTATTTAGAGTTTAATAGATATATCATGATAGAAGTTGTGGTGTTTTACTAACAGAAAATTTGAAGTTTCAAACTTCAAAGAGAATTTTGACAAGTATTTAGGTAAGAAAGGTCTTTGGATAGTGACATTGGTATGGTATGAATGTGAGAGGAAACTCATTATGAACCATAAAATGGTTAAAAAGTAAAGGAATTCAATTTACAAATGATAATGAGAAATGGAGATAAAGGATTTTTTACGTTACTTACTTCGATGTCAGATTGTGTTTGATTGGATATGAAATTTGAAGATAATAAAGGGGTAGAGTTCGAGCTCTAAATATAAAAATATTTAATTAATAGAGAACGTTTTACTTTGAATAAATTTACTTAGCGTGAATTTATCGACTAGCATGTGTACTAAATGGCAATGTGTTCTTTACACCTGGAAAGACGAGTATTTAAGGTTATCTTTGACTCAGAAAACATGTAGACCTTTTTTATTCTATAGTCAAATCTCTTTGTTAACAATATTGTTTGATTCGATATTGTTTTTGACTAGTATAACAACTTGATATGTAATAATAACATATAGTATATATAATATAATATGAAAGATTGATTATCACCGAAAATATAGTTATGATAGTAAAATATTATTATAAAGAATGGAGTTTTGACTATAGTACCTACAAAATGGTTTCTGGTTTGATTCTAAATTGAAACATGAAGATAATCAATAATGTGTTGAAAAATAGTCTGTTGTCTTTGTAGTTAATTAATTGACAAGTTCAAATATTTTACTTTTTACTTTTCTTACAAAGGACTTGTCCAAATTCTAGATGAATGTACTTTTTGAAGTTTCCTTTTGTCAAATTTCCAACAAATTTCTATTGAAGAAATTTATATGAACTCTCCTTCTCTGCCCATACGGTAGCATAAATTAGCGTAATCTTTGCCCTAAAATTACGTTTTTCAAATGTTAGATATATGAATTCTCCTTCATATGACAACGATTTTCATGTCATAAAACTACACTTTTAAGAGTGACTTTTGCTACCTTATAGTTGATCAACAACTTAGCATATCAAAAGAATTTCGAACATCAATTACGATTAGGCATGAGTCAATGGAGAAAATAACAATTCCATGAAATTTTATACAATACTATGTAGTCATAGAAAAATTGACTAGATGTACACCTATTAATATTGGATGCCCCAATTTTATAAACTATAATTGGAATACCATTTACAATTTAATTTTCGTTTATATAATTTTTAACAATTTATAAAATGTGGTTATTTCTTAAATGGAATAAAAATTTAGTCTTTTATTATTATTTCATATACCCTATCATCATAAATTAATATATAACGTTTTCGTATCATTAACTTACTCACATATAATATATTTGTGTTTAATATATAACGTTTTCGTATAACTAACTTACTCACGTATAATATATTTGTGTATCAGATCTCCTTGCTATATACACCTACCAAGTACCAAATGACTCCTAAATTTTCCAATATATGATTATGAACTTTTACATTTACACTAACTTACCACTTTTTATTTATTTTTCATCAAATAAAAAATAAAAAATTTACAGATGAGAAAGGGATGATAAATGGTCAAAGATTATAATGATTTATTAAACAGTACTTAACCTAGAATTGTTAATAACAAAATTATCTCAACATCATAACCAACTGTATGAATAGAGAATCTAATTTAATTAAACTTAATCCATGATTAATTAATTCATTAATATAGTCATTAGTCAATATTCTTCTCTCATTGACTCTATCTGTTAAGTAATAAATGCTCAATGGATTTTTTTCTTATTTAAATACTCCTATTATTATGTGTGATATCTTCTATTAGGGAGGCTTTTGGCAGATTGAGAAGGTGATCTTCAAGTTTTTCATATTCTTGATCAATGTTTATATAATTTTTTTCATTAATAATTTTCTCCCACAACCTTTTCATATTCTTTATATTACAAAACTCTATAAAGGTATACAATAAGTTTTCTTTCTCCCATCTTCCAATCATTTTCATTATGCTAGAGATTCTTTTTTTTTCCAGGTATATCTTTTGTTTTAATATATGTAGGTGTGGTTTAAACCTCAATCTTAGTATGTTTAGCAGTATAGTGCTTGATACGAAAAAAGAATGATTATCTTTAAATTAGAACTATTTATTAGGGGTGTGCAAAAACCGAACCGACCGATAAATCGAACCGAAAAAAGTGTTATTGGTTTATTATTATTGGGTTATTGGGTTAACGGTTATTTAATGATTTTACAAAAAGAATTATCGGGTTATCGGTTCGTTATTGGTTTTTTAATATTGAGTTATTGGCTTAACCGATAACCCATTAAGAATATAATAATTTACTATTTTAATTTTTAGTTATACATATATAATAGATTAAATAAAAAATATTAATATAATTAGTAGTATATTAGACTAAAAATATAAAAACCCTACACAATAATTAACACTACTCAACTAGGGATGGAACTTCACAAATGTTGGGATAACTTGTTGTCTTGAAGAGAGTTTTGGAAAATGTTTTCCTTAAGTTTTGAAGGGAAGTCATTTTCCTTAAATTTGAGGAAAATGAGTTGATTTAGAAAACATTTTCCAAAACATTTAATCCAACCAAACATGAAAAAATTGGAAAATATTTTCCTTCACACCAAACACACCCTTAAAGAATAGTATTGTATATATATAAAAAAAAGAATGCAATTCATATAAGCACCTGGAAAAATGAAAAATATTCTTTATATATGTGATTTTAGCAATAACTAGGGCGAGGGTAGTGGGTGGGGGTAAAAAAAATAAAAAATTGAAATTAGAAATATCTTTTAAAAATAATTTTTAATATTTTTTTGGGAGGGGATGGAGGTGAAGGTGGGGTAAAAAAATTGAATTTAAAAACAAGCTTTAGATTTTATTTTATTTTTCTTGTGGGGGGGTGGCTGGGGGAGTGATTTGAGGGTAGGGACAAAATAAATTGACTTTTTCAACAAAACAATAATTGTAATTTGAAGTTGGAAGAGAGTTTTGGAAAATGTTTTCCTTAAGTTTTGAAGGGAAGTCATTTTCCTTAAATTTGAGGAAAATGAGTTGATTTGGAAAACATTTTCCAAAACATTTAACCCAACCAAACATGAAAAAATGTTTTCCTTCATACCAAACACACCCTTAAAGAATAGTACTGTATATTAAAAAAAAATGCAATTCATATAAGCACCAGAAAAAATGAAAAATATTCTTTATATTTGTGATTTCAGCAATAACTAGAATTAAATTTATTTCTTCTTCATGTCTTTGCTACTTTTGTCAAACACTTTTACATGTATTATTTATTATTTTTTCGAGTAGAAATTCATTGTAAACTACTTCAATAACTAAGTTGTTTGTTCTGGAAAAAAAATAGCTATTCATTGACATATCCATATCATTAGAGACTAAATCAGAATTAAAATTGTTAATTTCTGCATTCTTATTTTATAATTGAATTTTATAAATATAATTTTTTTTAATAAAAATAATAAGGGATAATGATACTGCAGATTCCGCATAATAGAGTAATGATACTGCAGATTCCGCAGTTATGCATCACATAGATAATATTGAAATTACTACCTTCAGATAATTGCATAAATCACAGGATCTGAATGACAAGACAATAACCTAATTGCGAGAAACTATTTTATGAAACGACATCACTAAATCAACTTCACAAATGTTGGGATAACCTGTTGTCTTGAAAATCATTTCCAATTATAAGTATTTCAGAGATAACTTGTTATGAAAGTGTTTATCATAGATTGAAGAAGTTCGTAGAATGACTATAAAAACAAAGAGAAGCAAAAATGAAAAGAGTAGCATAGACTTAACAAGGTTTGTCACATAAAACATGGGTTGATATACCAATCAAACCAAGTATGAGTAGTGCTTTTGGATGGCAAACTTGGGGAAAAGCTCTATATGCGACGATCAATGACATAGGATTCACCTGATTAGACACACAAATCATACAACACGACTACTTCTTAAAACTTAAAAGTGATGGAAGTACACTGGAAAAATAAATTTTTGGAGCAAAGATGTCGAACCGTGACTTCAATTGGCAACTGAGTATCAATGCAGTCGATATCCAGTCTCTTCAATCTGGCCTCCCAACAAGCCCTTACATATGCAGGTTCACCACAAATGCCCCTATTTCCAAACTTGGTAGCTATTAGTAATTTCTCTCNTAAAAATTTAGTCTTTTATTATTATTTCATATACCCTATCATCATAAATTAATATATAACGTTTTCGTATCATTAACTTACTCACATATAATATATTTGTGTTTAATATATAACGTTTTCGTATAACTAACTTACTCACGTATAATATATTTG
Source organism: Solanum stenotomum (assembly GCF_019186545.1). NCBI lineage: Eukaryota > Viridiplantae > Streptophyta > Magnoliopsida > Solanales > Solanaceae > Solanum > Solanum stenotomum. The sequence continues at coordinate 18,295 of NW_026036604.1, forward strand.
TGTGGAAAATAATAGTTTGGTAACAACAAGGTACTTTCTTTTCTCATTCTTCCTGTTTTACTTTTCTTATCTATTCCGATCTGAGCCGTGACTATGTCCGGCTAAAAATTTATATCTATGCCGAATAACTAACTTCTCTTTTATATAGACCATGAACGGATCTAAGCTTTATTTAAATATAGAGGAATTTTAGTATGGCTTCTCGACTTGGTTCTGAGATTGAGGTACAGTCGGATCTATTCATAACCAACTGTATGAATAGAGAATCTAATTTAATTAAACTTAATCCATGATTAATTAATTCATTAATATAGTCATTAGTCAATATTCTTCTCTCACTGACTCTATCTGTTAAGTAATAAATGCTCAATGAATTTTTTTCTTATTTAAATACTCCTATTATTATGTGTGATATCTTCTATTAGGGAGGCTTTTGGCAGATTGAGGAGGTGATCTTCAAGTTTTTCTCATTGTAAGTATGTTAAATTTAGATGAGTTTTTTTTTTTCTGTTTAATCATTTCATATGTATCTGTAATTCACTGATCCGATTAATTCAGATACATTTCTAGAGCACTCAAATTGAATATTTTTGTTTAGGATATAATTTGATAGCTAGATCTCATCTATCCGAATTCCTACCACACTCTATGGAATGAGTTGAGATCTGATGGCTAACCTCTAGATCTATCTCGTGATAATAGGTACATTCTTCAAAATTTTGATTTGCTTAATAAAGGTGGAAACGCTTGTTATTGCATAGATTATTCACTTTTCTCTTTTACAGATTGCCTTTTCTTTTCTTGCCTAAATCTTAGATCTAGCTCATGACGTACAATCTCATCTTTCTCGTCTCATTTAGTATCTATACCAAATAATCTGACTAATTTAAATTTTCATCGTGTAAGACTTATTGAAAAGGAGAACACTCACCACTAGAGATTATTCACATTTCAATTTGCATTCTCGTTTTTTTTCTCTCCTTGATGTTTTATCATATCACACAACTAGTTGATCATATTATAATAAAAGTGGGAAGGTTTTGAGTTCAAAGTTAAATTACTAAAATGCCCTTCACTAATTTTTTAAATTAGAAAATGCTAAACAATTTTCTATTTTTTGTTGAGCTTTAATTATTGATCCTTTTAGTTTCTCCAGTTAAACTCATTCCAACAGCATTTAATGCTTCACACTAAATTCAATACTTAAAGATTGAAGATGGACAGTCATAATCTACTTGATTACAATCCAAAAACGTTTCTAATCATATTTTTCTTAGTTAGTGTTGATCAATGTTTATATAATTTTTTTCATTAATAATTTTCTCCCACAACCTTTTCATATTCTTTATATTACGAAACTCTATAAAGGTATACAATAAGTTTTCTTTCTCCCATCTTCTAATCATTTTCAATTTTTCATTATGCTAGAGAATTTTTTTTTTCTAGGTATATCTTTGGTTTTTATATATGTATGTGTGGTTTAAGCCTCAATCTTAGTATGTTTAGCGGTATAGTGCTTGATATGAAAAAAGAATGATTATCTTTAAATTAGAACTATTTATTAGGAGTGTGCAAAAACCGAATCGACCGATAAATCGAACCGAAAAAAGTGTTATTGGTTTATTGTTATTGGGTTATTGGGTTAACGGTTATTTAATGGTTTTACAAAAAAGAATTATCGGGTTATCGGTTCGTTATTGGCTTTTTAATATTGGGTTATTGGCTTAACCGATAACCCATTAAGAATATAATAATTTACTATTTTAATTTTTAGTTATACATATATAATATATTAAACAAAAATTATTAATATAATTAGTAGTATATTATACTAAAAATATAAAAACCCTACACAATAATTAACACTACTTAACAATTAACTCTCCTCTCTACTTTTAGCTATTTAACCTTTAGGTTTTACTTTTTAGTATTACTTATTTACTTTAGTTAGTTTATAATTGACTAATATTAGCTTTAACGTAAGAACTTCATTTAGTTGAGTCTTTTCTTTATATATGATTTACCATAAGCATGGCCTCATTTGCTGTTGTTTTGACTTTTGTCTACGATTTGGTTTTATTTGATTCTCTTTATTGCATAAAAGGGACCTCGTTTTATATATTATGGTGATCACCAAGACTTTGTTGTGATGACCAAAAT
>NW_026036604.1:21271-34514 GCF_019186545.1 Solanum stenotomum
AATTTTTTTCTTTTTGAAGGGAGTTGGGGGGTTGATTGGGGGGCAGGGGGCGAGGGTAGTGGGTGGGGGTAAAAAAAAATAAAAAATTGAAATTAGAAATATCTTTTAAAAATAATTTTTAATATTTTTTTGGGAGGGGGTGGGGGTAGGGGTGAAGGTGAGGTAAAAAAATTGAATTTAAAAACAAGTTTTAAATTTTTATTTTTTTCTTGTGCGGGGGGTGGGGGTGGTTGGGGGACTGATTTGAGGGTAGAGACAAAATAAATTGATTTTTTCAACAAAAAAGTAATTGTAATTTGAAGTTGGAAGAAAGTTTTGGAAAATGTTTTCTTTTAAGTTTTGAAGAGAAGTCATATGTATGAGTGCATGTACAAAAGTCAACTATGTTGTTCACACTCTTCAAAAAATATTGTCACTTTCGTGTTCGATTCACAATTTCACATATTGCATTTTTAGAGGATCCGATATGGGTGCAACAATATTTTTGGAGAGTTTGAGCATAATAAGAAGCCGGATACTTAGCTTTTCAGGAGGATAATGGCGCGTCTCTGAATTTATTCAACAAAATAAGATTTACCTGTGTGAATTATAAGACTCTAAATAAGTAGAACTAATTTATTTGCAGTAAAAATTAATGATGTGAAAGTTCAGATAGCCAACCAACTAACTGAGCTACTAACCGTCCTCTCCTTCCACACACTTTGATTAATCATTGGGAATAGATACTAACCTTCCAATTAATTAGTTGTCTCTCTGTATATATCATAAGCCATGCTATTTCATTAAATAATGCAACCATTGACTTTGAAAGCCAATGGGAATGCATATTAAACTGACAATGTATTAGCTGTCTAAAAATTAATATGATAATTAAACACAATAATTATTCATTAAATAATACAACCATTGACTTTTTTGTAGGATTTAGATCCAGTCCTTTGGCTAAACCATAATTATACGTCCACTAATCTTGTTAGAGTATATGACACAAACATTTCCTCATTGTTCCAAGTTAATTATGCTCATATTAATCTTTTCTTGTTAGCTTAATCCTCCGATCTTTATTAGGTATTTTTCAATAAACATTTTTCTAATCTCCCTATGAATTTTTATCCTTTCTTATAAATAAGTTATCAACAACTCTTTTTCTTCTAGGATTGGATCAGAACTTTTAGATACAAAAAGGCAAAAGAAGATCAATCGATCAACTACTCGTCACGCTTGAAAATTGTAAGATATATTGAATGTTAGCTATCTGTTGCTCTCCAAAATCTCAAACTTCTTAAATTGATACAACAACTGAGTTATTAATCCATTTTACCAATAAACTTCATGGTTCCAAAACTACAAATATTGTGAATATGGTTTTGATGTATATTAATGTAGACATTTATGATTGTCTTGTATGAAACACTATGTCACTTCAAAACACTGGTGTTTTAATTTCTTATATGGTCTAGATGATAAAAAAAAATGGATATCACACATAATAATTAGTTTTTGCTCTGTTGAATCAGTTAAAGAAATGTTTTATTTTTGTTTTCCTCTTTAAATTTCTATTATTTTTTTTTAAAGTGATCAACAGCAGATGGCTGGTTATATGTCTTTATAGATATACAAATTGGGGGTAGGAATTGAATCCTCATGAGGTGAAAGTTCTGATATCCAACCAACTGAGCGACTAACCGTGCTATCCTTCCCACACACATTTTTTTATTAATCATTGGGTATGCATTAGTTGTTTCTCTGTACTAGTAATTAATAGGGAAAAATAAGCTGAAATATGTCATCCAACTTTGAGAAAAAAAAACCTTATTTATGTTGTCCATTAATAGTTGGGTTCAATCATGCCTTTGTCATTACAGAAATGACCCATTATGCCATTATTTTTTAATAGTATTCAGATTTTGTGGTTTTGCAACACCATTTTCCCATATGGCCTCTTATTAGAGGTCCACGTCACCAAAATTAAACTGGTTGAAAAAAAGTTCAAATATGCCATTGAACTATGACAAAATATTCATATATGGCATTCGTTAATAGTTGGATTCAACCATGTCACTGCAGTTAAACAATAGCAGCGACATATACATTCATCATTAAAATGGGAGAAATTTTGGATCTAAGAGTCTGGGGAAGAAATAAAAAGAGAAATAGGTTAGGGTGGGTAAAGTGTGATGTTATGGGTCAGGTTTTAATTTCAAATTTAATTAAATTAGGTTGGTTTATTTTTACACATGGACCTCTAATAAGAGGCCACATGAAAAAAAGAATTTTGCGAAATTATCAAACCTGACCGCTTTAAAAAGTAGCATGAATGGGTCCCTTCTGTAACGACAGTGGAATGGTTGAGCCCAATTTTTAACAGATGACAGAGATAACCTTTTTTTTCAAAGTTTGATGGCATATTGGAACTTTTTTTATCAGTTTAATTTTGGTGATTTGGACCTCTAATAAGAGGCCACGTGGAAAGAATGGTTTTGCTAACCATCAAACCTGCCTGTTAAAAAATAATGGCACAAATGGACCATTTCTGTAAAGCAGTGGCATGATTGAGCCCAACTATTAACGGGAGGCATAAACAAGTCTTTTTCCAAAATTTGATGGCATGTTTGAACTCTTTTACATTTTTTTTTTATCTACACATTCATATTACTCGCCATCTATATCATAGAAAATAACACTAAAATTCTCAAGCACTTATTGCAATTCTGATTTCAACTATTACATAGGGAAATTTTTGATAAAGTCATATATTGCTCAAGCCTTAACATACAATTCCAAGTCATTATACACCATCAAGCTGTACTAACAGCTTCTGTTTGAGCCGATTCGCCTGCTTCCCAGAAAGATGTCGGCTTTCCAGTCTTTGACACAGTCTTCAGAACAGCGTCTGGTTGAACATTGCCCTTCACGGTCACCTTTTGCTCCTTCAGATCAATGTCGAAAGTTTCTACACCTTCCATTTTCCCCAAAACCCTTTTCACAGCACCAACAGTACAGCTAGCCTTCGCATGACATGCATACCTTGAGAACAACAGTCTTTGATTTTCTGTGTAACTCTTTTACATTATTGTTAACTCAAACACAATTTTAATGAACTTTTATGTGATTTTTTAATACTTCATATCTAGGCACGTGCAACGATATATACTAGTATATTATAATACCTAAGTGTTAGTTAAAACAAGTATTGTGAACATAAAGGCTACGACAATTGTAAGGAAAATGATTCCCAATTATAAGTGAGGAAAATCATTCTCCCCCTTTTAGATGAAACTTGTTTTAATTTCTCGATTTCTATCACTGTTTAGACACACATTGGATGAGCTTGAGATCTAAAAATAAGCAATTTTAAGTTGATGTTTCATTTTCCATTTCTATATGTTAAGTTAGTGGGTAAAATAATTATAATGACCATCTTGTCAGGGACAAGCTTTCGGGATATGCATCGTCGAGCTCAAAAGTGTAGTGAACTTGTGTTATGTATTGTAACTTTTTTTTTTTTTTTTTTACTTTCTTCTCTTATTTGGGCAATTCCTGTGTGTGACTCAACTAAGATGTTTGTCAATCCTCTTCTTTGACCTACTCTTATCGGTCCGCCCTCCATCATTAACGTCACACATTTGATATTAGTTTCTTTTTGTTTAAAGAAAATGACTATTAGTTGAGTGAAATGTGTCTGAGATGATATGCACTATTTGAATTAGATGAAATGGTATATAAAATGTATTATCTTTCATAAGCATTAACATAGCTAAAAACACTAGATATTGAAATACATGAATAAAAATGTTGTTAATGAACCTAATTCCAAGAGTTGGTGAACTTGCAGGAAATTTTCAAGAGAAGATGGCTGAAAATGAAATTGAGGAAATGTTAGATCACCTAAGAAGGATCAAGAGTGGAGGTAATCTGGATAGCGTCAAGATTGATGAAATTGAGAGACTTGAAATGGCGCTAAAATTTTTGAGAACCTTTATAAAGTATCATCATGTTCTTTTTCGTGATTCCATAGTCAAACACAAAAGGAATGCCAAATTGACTATGGCAAAGCTTCACCGGGTATTGGATGGGATTCCAGATGAATGTAAAACTAACCTTAATCTGGAAAGGCTAGAATCACATTTGTTGGAATTCTTGGAACGTAATACCATTTTAAGTTACAATTATGAGTTGAATGATTTTGATATGTCAGAATGCATGGATTGCGTTGGAAAGAATCTAAATGATGTACTTTTGTTCTGCCTGGAATGTGTTAGGTCTAGCCCTTGTGTAGCAAGCCAAGACACACTCAGATTTTTAAAGGAACTGAAAGTTGTTCAAAAGAAACTGAGATTTTTGACGTACTTATATGCTACAGAGATAAATGGTTACGTCAACCATGAGAAGCTGGAATGTTTGGAGACTCGAATTCAGTTCATGGCTAACAATGTGGGACATTTTTGTCTTGCTTATTCTGATTGTGTATATGATATGAATGAGGATGAGCATGAGCATGTGGATGAGGATCAGAATAATGATATCTTGAATACACCTCCTTATCTATTATTCTTGATTGTGTTAGTGGAGCTGGAAATGAAGAAGATTTTTCTTAGTGAACTAAAGGCTTCAAAGTTTACTCATTCAAGAACTTTCAAAGACAAGAAATTACCAAAAGGATTTTCTCATCATCTCCACAAACTGTTGATGTATCTCAGAAAAGAAAAGCTCGAGAACTTTCCTGATGATGTCTCTGCTCAAAATATTGATGTGGCAATAGAGTTCTTGTTGGTCTTCNAATTCTTGGAACGTGATACCATTTTAAATAACAATTATGAGTTGAATGATCTTGATCTGTCAGAATGTATGGATTGCCTTGGAAAGAATCTAAATGATGTACTGATGATATGCTGCCTGGAAATGGTTAGGTCTGACCATCCTGAAGAAAACCATGAAATACACAGATTTACAAAGGAACTGAAAGTTGTTCAAAAGAAACTGAGATTTTTGACATACTTATATGCTACAAAGATAAATGTTTACGTCAACCATGAGAAGCTGGAATGCTTGGAGACTCGAATTCAGTTCATGGCTAACAATGTGGGACATTTTTGTCTTGCTATTTCTGATGTTGTAAATGATATTGATGACGATGACGATGAGGATATGTATAATGATATCTTGAAAACACCTCCTTATCTATTATTCTTGATTGTGTTAGTGGAGCTGGAAATGAAGAAGATTTTTCTCAATGAACTAAAGGCTTCAAAGTTTACTCATTCAAGAACTTTCAAAGACAAGAAATTACCAAAAGGATTTTCTCATCATCTCCACAAACTGTTGATGTATCTCAGAAAAGAAAAGCTCGAGAACTTTCCTGATGATGTCTCTGCTCAAAATATTGATGTGGCAATAGAGTTCTTGTTGGTCTTCCTTGATGCTGATGTGTCAAATCATGTCATTAATGGTAACTGGTTGAATGAGGTTATGGAAAAAGTTGGAGCTATAGCGGATGATGTTCTATATGTGATCCAAAAGCTTCTTCCTAGCTCTATAAACAAAGATGACACTAGAAAACTAAGTCTTTGCTCGATACAGATATTGGAGAAAACTAAAGATCTGAAGGCACAAGTGGAGACTTACTACAAATCCTTAAAATTCACTCCATCTCAGTTCCCTACTGTTGGTGGATTGAACTTTCTGGATTCTCTTATAAGGAAACTGAATGGGATGTCGAAATCTGAATCTGATTTAGGTTTCTTGATGAAACCTCTTTTAGGTAATTTGGAGAAAGAGCTATCTACTCTTATATCCATTTTAGAGAAGGAGCTGTCATCTTTATCATCAATTTTCAGAGATGTCGCAAAGGTGCACCATGAACATAAAATTCCTAAAGATCTTCAGAGACGTACCATCAATTTGGCATATGAAGCTGAGGTTGCCATTGACTCTATTCTTTCTCAGTATAATGTTTTTTGGCATATTCTTTGCTCTCTTCCTACAATCTTAAAAGAGATTGAGCAAATTAATATGAAGGTGACTGAGATGTGGGCATCAGACATCACTCTTAATCCTTGCTATGTGGTAGCACCATTTAAACACCTGCCAACTCGACATAGCAATCCAGTGACTGATGAGGAGATAGTGGGTTTTGGGAATGACATAGAAAAAATGATCCAGTATCTGATTAGAGGTACAAATGAGCTAGACGTCATCCCAATTGTAGGCATGGGGGGACAAGGGAAAACGACAATTGCTAGAAAGGTGTACAATAGTGACAACATTGTTTCTCATTTTGATGTTCGAGCATGGTGCATCATTTCCCAAACATATAACCGGAGAACGCTATTACAAGAGATTTTTAGCCAAGTTACTGGTTCCAAGGAAAAGGGAGACGAGGACAAGGGGAATAAGGATGACATCCTTGCTGACGAGTTGAGGAAAATCTTAATGGGCAAGAGATATCTCATTGTATTGGATGATATGTGGGATTGTATGGCATGGGATGACTTAAGGCTTTGTTTTCCAGATGTTAGAAATAGAAGCAGAATAGTAGTAACAACTCGACTTGAGAAAGTGGGTGAGCAAGTCAAGTACCATACTGATCCTTATTCTCTTCCATTCCTCACAAAAGAAGAGAGTTGCAAATTGTTGCAGAAAAAAGTGTTTCAAAAGGAAGATTGCCCGCCTGAACTACAAGATGTGAGTCAAGCAGTTGCAGAAAAATGCAAAGGACTGCCTCTAGTGGTTGTCTTGGTAGCTGGAATAATCAAGACAAAAAGGAAAATGGAAGAATCTTGCTGGAATGAGGTGAAAGATTCTTTATTTGACTATCTTGATTGTGCGTCCGAAGAATATAGTCGGGCTACTATGCAGTTGAGTTTTGATAACTTAGTTGATTGTTTAAAGCCTTGTCTTCTTTATATGGGGATGTTTCCGGAGGATGCAAGAATTCCAGTGTCTAAATTGATAAGTTTATGGATAGCGGAAGACTTCGTGGTGAACATTGAATCTGCTGAAGATTACTTGATGGATCTCATTAGCAGAAACGTGGTAATGGTTTCAAAGAAAGGATATAACGGTAAGGTTAAATACTGTCAGGTTCATGATGTAGTGCTTCACTTTTGCTCGGAGAAGAGTAGAGAAGAAAAGTTTATGCTGGCTGTGAAGGGAAATCTTAGCCAATTTTTACCTTGTGATTGGAAGGAAAGTCGAGTGAGCTTCATTTTGAGTAAAGAGAATTCCATGTTTGCATCTCTGGGATTCAAAACACAGAAGCCTTTCCACCAACCGTTAAGGTCACTGATGACAATCGGAAAATCTTCTGATGAGATTCCCTTAAGTTCTTGGATTCATAAATTGCGACTTCTTAAGGTCTTGGATTTGAGTTTCCATGAAGTGGATTATTTTTCATCAGCTACATTGAAACCACTAAATCTCCTGAAGTACCTCGCAGTTTGGGCAGATACATTCTATTTTCATCCAGAATCAGATCTGCCCCATCTTGAAACTTTAATTGTGAATACTTGGAGAGAAATAGTACTGTTACCAGCGTCTTTTGGGGAAATGGGAAAGTTAAGGCATGTTGAGATTGATATTGCTAAATTTGATAAGCGGGGGCTTTTTGAAGGATCCTCTAAATTGGAAAATTTGAGGATATTAAAGAAAATTGTTGGACTTCCAATTGATGATGTGGATGTGTTATCAAGGAGGTGTCCTAATCTTCAACAACTTGACCTCTATTTTTCAATTAATGAAGCTGCAGATTCTTTTTGTCTCACATTGGAGAATCTTACCCAGCTTCAAATACTTCGTGTTTCCTTTGAGCGGCCCGACATTGTATCTGGGTTACAATTGCCTTCAAATTTAAAGAAGTTGGTACTAAGAGGGACTGATACAGGAAACCTGATTTCCTTTATCGCGGGACATCCAAGCCTGGAGTATCTCAAATTAAAAGATCCCTATTTTCCTGAATCAGAAGAGTGGTGCCTTGGAGATATCAAGTTTCATAAACTTAAGTTGTTGAAACTGGTGAACTTAAAGATCTCAACGTGGGATGCCTCGGAGGAATCCTTTCCCCAGATCGAAACACTTGTTATAAAAAGGTGTCGCCACCTCAAGGAGATCCCTCCTAGCTTTGCAGATATTCCAACGCTGAAACAGATTAAGTTGATTGGGTGGCAGAGCGAACATCTGAAGGATTCAGCTGCGGAGATTAAGAAAGCTGTTGAAGCTACAGAAGGAAATGACCGTATTGACCTCATTATCAAAGTAAGTAGAAACAATCTCCTATGTTTAGTTTTTAAGTATCTACCTGCATCTAACTTGACAACAATATGTATAATACAGAATTAATAGGGTCATCTGGCAGCTGTGAGAGTCAATCATGTGCCTGTAATCACAACAATGGTATATATAGTTTCTTGTTCCTTCTTCTAATTTAATGCTTGCTTTCACTTAATTTCTCCATGTTGATCTCAAACTAACGAGGATGTATTTCAATTTGATACTTGTTGCAGCCATGCTCATGCTCAAGTATATTGTGCACCTAGAGCTGAAATCCATTATTTTACAACCTGTCAAAACATTGCTTCTTGTTTGTTTTTTGTAATATAATAGTTGTTTCCCTTCATCTTACACCTGCAAAATTCAACAAAGTATACAATTGAAAGCTGGTTGAATACAAGTATATATACCTCCCTATTATCAATCAATAGAATACTGAATGAAAGTTGTTTTGATAGCTTAGTACTAAATAATTTAGGAGCAATCCATAACATACGTCTCACTTCATAAATAAGTATTGAGTACATGTACAAAAGCTATCTATGTTGTTCCGACTCTTCAAAAATGTCACCAAGTTTATATTGGATTTTCCATAGAGGATCGACACATGTGCAACAATATCTTTGGAGTGTTTGAGCATCATAAGAAGCCAAATAGATATCACTTGTCAAATCCCTATTCAACTTTCTAGTGAGGACAATGGTGGAGTCTCTGAATTTATCCAAGTTGACGACATGTATACGTGTCTCTCACCTTTGACAACATCACCAGTGGTATACGATTCGAGTTCTTTCATGTATTCCGCTGTCAATTTTATGGATAAGGCTCCTACATTTTCATTGAAGTTTTCAATCTTCGTAGTGCCTGGTATAGGGCATACATCATCTCCTTGATGAAGAACCCAAGCCAATGCTAGCTATGAAGGGGTGCATCCTTTCCTTGCAGCTGTTGTCTCGAAATTCATTTCCAATTAATGTATTTCAGAAATAACTTGTTATGAAAGTGTTTATCATAAATTGAAGAAGTTCGTAAAATGACACATCAATAAAATCGTAAAACAAAGAGAAGCAAAAATGGAAGAGTAGCATAGACTTAACAAGGTGTGTCGCATAAAATATGGACTGATATACCAAGTACAAGTAGCACTTTTGGATAACAACTTGACTCTATAGACTACGATCAATGAAATAGGATTTACCTGAATCATATAATGCAACTACTTCTTAAAACTTAAGAGTGATATGAGGTACACTACAAAAATATAACTTTGGAACAAAGATGTCAAACCGTGACTTCAATTGGCAACTGCGTATCGAAGCGATGAACATAATACAGATGTCATTACCAAAGTAAGTAAGGTTTTTCATATTATTCGACATAGACGACTCATTCCTACTGGGAAGGGAAGGATTATGCCTTGATTCTCTTTTTCCAGTATGTTTCAGATGCTCTTCCACTGTGTTGCCCTATATAAATATCATCACTTGCTTTTGTAACTTGGTGGTTGTCTTCCCCTTTTATTTTCTATAACTAGTTTCAGGACACGTGCATTGCACATATATACCATGTGAATTTTTATATGATCCCTTCATCTTTTGTATCTTGATGGTTGTAGCTTGAAATCTCCGACAGTAAAGCGTATGTGCTCGTCAGTCACCTTAGAGATGAAACCACCATCAGCTAACTCCTCAAACTTCACCTTCCTAAGTGATTTTTTTTGTTATCAACGTGCACAAAACTCTGTTTTCCAACAATATAATTGGAAACTTTCGAAAGCATTGTCATATATACCAACACGTCTATCAATCACGAGTGGTGATCATGATTCGGTGGCCTTTTCTGTCTCTGGGGAAAACATTCATGACGGAATCCACAATGTCTGTCGTCCAAACATCATCCAACATGATAAGACATTTGCCTCATTTGTCAATGAATTCACATATTCTGTAGTGAGTTTGTTGAACACTTTCAGAATACTAAGAAAGACCCCAAATATCAGGAAATACTCAAAGGAAACCTGAGGGTCTTTAAAGATGTTTATTGCCCGTGTCGACTTTCAAAGTCCAGGCAAGTCCACCACAGGGATAAGTACAAGCAAGGAGGGCTAAACGTTATCTCTAGTGAGGTAAATCATTGGTTCCTTCAGCAAGTCATTTGATCACTATTTTTATTGAGGATAAGAATTATATATTAGCCTATCTATTTGACCTTTCTTCTTCTTTTAAACATTTTCCCATTTCATTTCAATAAACTTATTTCTAGTTTCACCTAATACGTGATCTCATAAATATATCTTTATTGGAATCCAAATATGAAATTTTTGGTTAACGAGATAGGAGTGCCTAAAAATTCTTGAGTATGTGAAATTACATAGTAAAATCACTCAACTTAGGAGTTATTTGGTGTGAGGTGAACGATATAATAAGCTGTTCGGAAATCATCCCATTTGATTCCATTATTTTTTTAAAAAAAGGCATATATGTGACAATTTTCGCTTTGTGCAGATAAGATAACGTGGGAATAATGAAAAAAAATGAGTAACACAAGACACTAGTACAGTAAACATGGGTCAACAAGTCTATGCATTATTTTTCTTCTTTAACCTTCGATGCAACACATGCAAAACTAATTCAGGAATAAAAATTATTTACTCGATATAGATATTCGAGAAAACTAAAGATCTGAAGGTAAAAGTGAAGACATACTACAGATCCTTAAAGTTCAGTACTCCATCTCAATTTTCCAACATTGTTACTTTGAGTCGTTTGTTGGTCAATATCATTAATAACTATATCAAATTACATCAGAAATGATTTATAGTGACAATAAATTAATGGCAATAGCTTAATTGTTGCAAATATGTATTTTTAGAGGCAATAAACAATCTTTGTAACTGTCTCTAAAGCCAATAGCGACATTAGATCTAAGGATAATTAACTAATGTTGGTAAAAGTTTTATCACTATTTACTGCCGCTAATAGATGTTTTTGTTGTAGACTTGTAGTGATCATCATCTTTATATTCCATGAATAAAAAAATTGGTTGGTAAGAGTAATTATTATATTTGATATAAATGATCTAAACTCTAAACGTTGGTAAAAAATAATAATATCAATTATAAATTTTGTTTAAATATGAAATAAATGATTGGTAGATATAAAATAATTTATTTTTAACAAAATATAAACTTGTTAGTTAATTTTTGTATATTAAAAATGTGAAATCATGATACGAAATTTCCAAATCAAGTTTTTTGGAAAATTTGAGATTTCATCTCATTATTTAAAATCACGAGATAAAATTGTATGTTCAAACGCTGATTTCAACTCATTATTTGATGAAATCACATGTTTAAACACCTACTTTAACAATGCTCCACTAATGAGCCAATTTAAAAAATTGAGTTAGGCCTGAATGTCATTTCCTTACGGAATTGCTTAAGTGATTTTTCTAACTAATAATCCAATCAAACATAGGAGGAAAATTTGGGGTCAAAAAGTCTTTGCACATTTTGTAATTATTATTTTTATCATTTATTGTAAAAGAGCATTGTAAAGTACTTGACATGTGACTCTATTATTGCTTGATAAGTCACCTCATAGGCCCCATTTGCATGTGTGATTGCTTTATTCATTTGTATTTTCCCCTTTAATTTCTAAGCAGCACCTGCAAAATTCATTCAAAGAAATACCTACTGAAGTTATTTTCTGGTTGAATACAACACCTTTCATTAATCATCAATTAACAAACATAATATTTTAGCAGTATAAAATACTAAAGGTAAATTAAATATATATGGAAGAAAAATTCAATAGTGACTTTAGTGAGATCAATACTTGGATGACCGTATAGGGAATTAACTCGTATTCGAAAATTAAACTGATGGATTTGTCTACAAAGAGTATTACCTGTCCTCAGGAAATGTTCGAATTTCTCAAGCAATAAAGTGGAGTTCGATTCAAAATGCCAAATGGTGTTGAAAGATAGCATTTTAATTCATGGCCATTCATTTACTTGACAAGTTCCCTCATGGTCCCATTTGCCTGCTTGAAGAATAACAAAAAGTAGACTTCTTTTGTACCAATATTGTCTCATGGGTCATATTCATGATTAAAGTTTAGAAGGTAACAACTTCAAAAATAGCATTAAATAAATGTTCCATTTAATTTGGTATAACTAACATTTATGTCTTTAAAATATGCACAATATATCTTTCTTTTCACTTAAAAGTTTGCGTTTAGATATATGGTATAATTAAAGTCATGATTTCAAATCACTATTTGAACATGCGCTTTTGAATTATGATTTCAAATCCCAAATTCTTCAAAAGAGAATGACTTGGAATTTCAAATTATTTTAAATGTAAAATTTGACTCATAAGTTTATATATTTTTTTAAAAAACAAAAGATTCATCATTTTAAATTTTGCATAAAAAGACTCATGCTTGTCGCGAATAGATTGTTCGTACCATGCAAAATGATTGTACGAATAGCTAGTTACTGCTATTGTTGATAGTGGATTTTTATAAGATTATATGTATTTGAAAGTTTTTAATCGCAAACATTTATTTATAAAAGGAACATGAAGATATATGATTCATCATTGCAGCGCTTTAGGATATTTCCATATCTTATTTATGAATAATAGTTTACTCATTTGGTGAGAATGTATAAGAATTGAGTAAATTTAAAGATTTTCACAACTTGTTGATTTTTCATGTTTATGCAAAAAATACAATTTAAGTCAACTTTACATCAATATGACTCCATACCATAATTTCATATTGCCTCTCTAAACGAGCCCCAAATTTGTAAATTTTTCTTTTTTATCATTGTTCTATCATTCAAATCTTTCATGGCGAAAAATCAACAAAATGGATCGAGTTCTATACATTACATGCAGAGTAAGGTTGAACAAAATGTTCTTTGTTTAAACGGTTGTTGAACTATAGAAAAAATAGGTTAATAAAGTCGT
>NW_026036604.1:38375-62571 GCF_019186545.1 Solanum stenotomum
TTCCTTCTTTTCATATTGCCTTTACTTTTCAAGTTCAGTCGGCCTATGATGCCTACTGGGTACCGGTTGTTTTGGTACTCATGCTACGCTCTGCATCTATTTCGTGATGCAGGTCCGGGCACTAGTAGCCAGCGTTGATCGAGCTTGGAGCAGTCTGATCCGGAGACGGGAGTGAGCACACAACGTTTTGTACTATTTCAGTCTCCATCTGTATATATAGACTTGTCTTTTACCTTTCGAGACAGTCCAGTCTCTGTTGTCCATTTTTGGGACTTGTACTCATTTTGTTAGTAGCTCTGTACTAGTGACTTCCAGGTTCTGGGAGGGATCTTTATTTGTATATATGTTTTTGGTTTGCTTCCGCCTGTTTATATTGTTATTTGCCTACTCTTGTGTAGTTTCTACTCTCAGACCCATTACTTGTTGTTCCGGGTTACGGGTTGGCTTACCTGCTGGTGGGTTATAGTAGGTGCCATCATGACTTGAGAAATCGGGTCGTGACAATTATTGCTTGATAAGTCACCTCATAGGTCCCATTTGCATGTGTGATTGCTTTATTCATTTGTATTTTCCCCTTTAATTTCTAAGCAGTGTCTGCAAAATTCATTTATGGATATACCTATTGAAGTTATTTTCTGGTTGAATATAACACCTTTCATTAATCATCAACCAATAAACATAAAATTTTAGCAGCATAGAATACTAAAGGTAAATTAAATATATATATATGGAAGAAAATTTCAATAGTGACTTTAGTGAGATCAATACTTGCATGACCGTATAGGGAATTAACTTGTATTCGAAAATTAAACTTATGGATTTTTTTACAAAGTATTACCTCAGGAAATATTTGAATTTCTCAAGCAATAGAGTGGAGTTCGATTCAAAATGCCAAATGCTGTTGAAATGATAGCATTTTAATTCATTTACTTGACAAGTTACCTCATGGTCCCATTTGCCTGCTTGAAGAAAACAAAAAGTAGACTTCTTTTGTACCAATATATTGTCTCATGGGTCATATTCATAATTAAAGTTTAGAAGGTAACAACTTAAAAAATAGCATTAAATAAAAGTTCCATTTAATTTGGTATCAACTATAACATTTATGTCTTTAAATATGGACCATATAGCTTTCTTTTCTCTTAAAAGTTTACGTTTAGATATACGGTATAAAGTCTTGATTTCAAATCAATATTTGAACATGCGCTTTGAAATTATGATTTCAAATCCCAAATTCTTCAAAAGAGAATGACTTGGAATTTCAAATTATTTTAAATGTAAACTTTGACTCATAAGTTTATATTTATTTTTTAAAAAATATTCATCATTTTAAATTTTGATAAAAAGAGTGAATAGAATGTTTGTACCTTGCAAAATGATTGCATGAATAGCTAGTTACTGTTATTGTTGATAGTGGATTTTTATAAGATTATATATATTTGAAAGTTTTTAATCACAAACATCTATTTGTAAAAGGAACATGAAGATTTATGATTCATCATTGCGGCGCTTTAGGATATTTCCATATCTTATTTATGAATGATAGTTTGCTCATTTGGTAAGAATGTATAAGAATTGAGTAAATTTAAAGATTTTCACAACTTGTTGGTTTTTCATGTTTATGCAAAAAATACAATTTAAGAAATTAAAATTGCATGTTCAATCAAAACCTCAACTTTACATTAATATGACTCCATACCATAATTTCATATTGCCTCTCTAAACGAGCCCCAAATTTGTAAATTTTTATGTTTTATCATACTTGTTCTATCGTTCAAATCTTTCATGGCGAAAGATCAACAAAATGGATCGAGTTCTATACATTACAAGCAGAGTAAGGTTGAACAAAAAGTTATTTTGTTTAAACGGTTGTTGAACTATAGAAAAAATAGGTTAATAGTCATTTTTGTATTTCTTTTTTTTTTTTTGGTCATTTTTGTATTTGAGAAGTTACTATTTTTTTTTTTTTTTTGATTATTTCATTCGAAAGGTCATTCAAATTAAAAAGTAATACATCCGACCACTTTTTAATGACGTGATATCTGATTTTTTAAGTAAAAAAAAATAGAAACATTAAACTCAATTCATTTTAACCAAAATGTCCGACCAATATAATACCCCAACCATATAATCCCTATATATACTAAGCAAATGTCAAAAAGGTACATAATTTAAGTATGAAATAAGCAAATCGGATATAATTTTAGCGGGAGGTATTTTCCTAGAAAAGACAAATAATATACACCTTATGTCCTATTTTATGTGGTATCCTTTTCTCTTTTTGTCCATCCCAAAAAGAATGTCACCTTACTATAATTAGAAATAATTTTGCTTTAAAATTCTCCTTTTACTCTTAATAAAATCTATATATAATATAAAGCTAGATAAAAGAAAAGTGACGGTGGCACCTCGCTTCAGCAAATGATTCCATTTATCTTTTTCCTCATTTTTTTGACAATTTTTTCTATTTTTTAAAATTATTGTTCTATAAAAATGAATGTGTGAATTACTACTCCGCTTATATATTATTTAATATTAAAACTTAATGTATTTATTTCCATTACCCTCTGACTTTTAATAACCATAATTTATACTAACAGTGATGTAAATGTTCATGATATCTTTTGGTATTTCCTATTATGTCCTATAAATAGAGGCATTAGAAAATTGTGTTACAAAAGAAATGATTATATTTATATGTATAATTGGGCTAGGGATTAACTAGGTGAAGCATGTTCATCTTTTTGACCAAAAATCACAATCTTTTTTATAACTTTCTAAAATAGCATTTGCTAGCTTATATATTGCTTTAATTTTTTTTTACTTATATGAGATTTGATTATTTTATTGTAGGTGTTTTTTTTGTTGAACGGTGATATTAATTTGATAAACAAATTGAATTTCAATCTAGTAATTTAGTGAGAAAAATTCTAAATAGGCTCCCGCAAGATTATTGGCAGAAAGGTATAATTTTTATTTATTTATTTACATGTAAGTCATATTTCTTATTACTTAAATTTTATTTTAAGAAATTGACAAGAATATCAAGTAATGCAAATTTATATCAAAAGCTCGTCAAATTGCAAAAAAAAAAAAAAAAAAAAACTTTTTTTAAAATTTTCTTTAATGTAAAACTTGATGGCATTTATTTTCATTACTCTCATAACTTTTTATTATTATAACCTCTAAAATAATCAATAGTCATATTCATTATATTATTTGACATTCTATATTGTAGTCCTATAAATACAGATAAAGTAAAACTTTGTTGAAATTAGCACATTAACATTTTAGGTTGTCATGTTTTTAGTGTTTATGATGTTGATGTTTTTGTTCTTGAAAGAAGTAGATACATACTATTGAACGGTGATTGTGGCTTGTGGAAGTGGATATCAACAAGAGCTCGGAAGATTGTATATTGATTTCATATTTTTTTTAATGTTTTAGTGATTAAGATCGTAAGAATGATGTTATATTATTTATTTATTTATTTTAGTTCTCTCGAGATTTATCTTTATTATGTATTTTATATAAAAAATTTATTGTTGTAAATTTATAATTTTCTTTGGTTCAAATTAGTAATGTCACGACCCGAGCCTACACCCTGGACGTGGCCGGCACTCGAAGACCATTGCTGGTCCCCAAGCGAACCCTCATCCTGGCTGACTACAAGCGGAAAAGTGATTCAAGCATACAAAGCTTAAAAACTGAAATAAAGTTCATAAAACTTAAATACAAACTTTAAGTCCAAAGAAAACTCTGTATAATAAAATATATACAACTTGCCATAAAAAGGTAACTTTAGTCTTTAAACCATTTAATAAAATAAATGATACAGACTTCTCAACTGTATTGACTATCTATGAAGCCTCTAACTGATAAAGATGGAAGTCGGGACAAGACCCACGACATCCTAACAACTGATATAACTGAAAGGTAAATGAAATCCTCCGAAAGCAAGGAGGCTCACCATAGCTAACTCGAACTCTCGGATATATCAACGAAGCTCCTGTTGATGATCCTGAATACCTGTGTCTGCATCATGAGAATATGCAGGCCAAATGGCTCAGTACGTGGAATGTACGAGCATGTAAGAGGAATTCTAAAACATAAACATAAGCTTGAAACTTGATAGAAATGAAACATACTTACCTCTTATCAAACTTACTCAACTCAAGGAATACTCAAGGGTACTCAAAACTACTCAAACTTACTCAACTCAGAAGTACTCAAGGATAAGATACTCAACTCCGAGATTAGATACTCAACTCAAGGATATGATATTCGACTCAAAGATATGATATTCGACTCTGGATACTTAACTCTGGATACTCAACTTTGAATACTCAACTAAATATGACTGAACTCATTTCAATATAATGCAATTTAAAACAAGTGCAATATAAAGAAACAAACTGTTTAAAAACATGCTGTCAAATCTGTGTGTATGCAAGGATACAACATAACTCTGAAATGTATATAAAAATACAATAACTTCTGTGGGAGTTTCTCTAACCGACAACCATCACATAAGAGCTATAGTGATGATACAGCGATCTACCTCACGCTGCCAGCGCATCCTATACCCGACCAAAGGTATAGGACCTGAACTACTAATGAATCCACTAGTCTATGTGAAAAGGGTTCATCTAAAAAGTATGACCCTTTTCTACCCATGATGGCTACATGGTTTATGGGGGCTGTGAGTTGTCTGAACTCTCCCCCATATCGGTGCTCAATACTACTCCCAAAATATACTAGCTCTTATGTTTTAAAAACATACTTTTTTCTGCTGATTTGAGATAATTGCTCAAAAACTTAGCTCAAAGGCTATCTTGGAAATCTCAGTTTCCCTGGTTGCTTCATTTAGAAAGCTATTACTCTTTTCTGAAAACTAGTCCGAAGGCCCTTTGGAAATCTCAGTTTCCGTTCTTATTTAAATGTGAAAACATTTCTAAACTCTTTGGAAATACTTAGTCCCCATATACTTTTGAAGAAAAGGACTTCAAACTTTACTCTTTACTCTTTACTGAACTCAAAACTTAAGTCTTAAAACAAAGTTAAAACGTTTGTAAAAGACTTCTTAAAATATGGTTCATACCAAATTATGGACATGAACTACTCAATGCAAGGTTTTCAATAACCATAGATAGAACTCAAATACTTGGAACTCAAGAACTTCAATGATACTACTAATTTCAAGAATGCTCAACTCAGAGGGTTCGTGCGGAATTATGAGCATGAACGACTCAACTCAAGGACTCAAAGATACTTCTCTTTTCAAGACTGCTTGACTTATACGATTCATGCGGAATTATGGGCATGAACAATTCAACTCAAAGACTTTATGGGTAACATGTAATAGTCCCATGCTTAGAAATATAATCTCAAAGGGGATTAGGAACTCAATACTCAAGACTTAGAACTTGAAGATACTACTCCTCTCAAAGCTACTCAACTTCTGGAGTTCATGCGGAATTTATGGGCATGAACGACTTGACTCGTAGGTCTACATAACATTATGAAACTCATGTATGTGACTCTTCTCATTCTCTGACTTACTTCCTCAAAACTTAGTTCAAATCGATAGTTGATCTCAAAGGATTCACAATTGAACTCAAAGGCTTCCTTGAACTCTACTCTT
This sequence comes from Solanum stenotomum, assembly GCF_019186545.1. Classification (NCBI taxonomy): domain Eukaryota; kingdom Viridiplantae; phylum Streptophyta; class Magnoliopsida; order Solanales; family Solanaceae; genus Solanum; species Solanum stenotomum. The sequence continues at coordinate 44,020 of NW_026036604.1, forward strand.
AACTCTCTCTTGAATTTGAATTATGAATTCAAGAGTTATGATTCATGATATGAAGGATCTCAATAACAATATAGTTATTTGATAATTAGGAATAGAACTTTTAAAAGAAATATGAATTCAAGAACTCAAAATCAACTTATCTCAACATACTCAAATCTAGGGAAAGTTTCCTAGATTACTCTTTTACTGATCTGAAAGTAGATGTAGGGTGTGAGGACGAATTAGTCCAACACTATGATAGCCTTACATACCTAGAAGAACAAGATTCTTGAAGAATCTTTAAGAATCTTGAAGAATCTTGAAGAATCTTGAAGAATCTTGAAGAAGAACTTGATTAGAAGCCTTGAAACCCTAGCTTGAAGGTAAACAATCAAGAAGACCTTTCTTGAGATTCTCGAGTTAGTTTCTTAAAATCTCTATAGCCAAAAAATATGATTTTCATGAGTGAAGATGAAAATCTGATTGTTTTGAGCTTTTTATTAGTCAAGAAATTCGTTGATGGTTTTCTTGGAGGTAAAAAGACAAAAACCGATTATTTTCAATATTTTCCCGTCGGCTAATTCGTAACAGCACTGTATAGGTTACTAAAATAGTCATAACTTTTTACTCAGATATTGGATTGACGTGAAATTGGTGGGGTTGGAAAGTAGATTCAATTACCTTTAATTGGATAGGTTATGGTTCACGTAACTCTTAATATTCTAATAGATATGGTCGTTTAAAGTTGACCTAAGCAGAATCTTACTTCAAAACTTAATGAAACTTCAAGAACACTTATCAATAACTCATCAAGAACTCTAATCTTTAAATTTCAAGAACGAAATTACGCTGAATAAATCATGATTGGCGTGTGGGTGAAAGAACCCAACACTATGGAAGCTTGCATACCTCTTAGGGATCAAATCCATGGCGAAAATCTGCTACAACACGTAAAAATCTCGACGAACGCTTGATCCTCTCCTCTTTTCTCCTCTTTCTCCTCTTTTCTCTTCTTGAACTCTCAACTAAAACCCTAGGCTAATTTTAGGATTATAAAACTGAACCTAATAGGAATAGACCCTTAAAATATTATTAAAAACGAATTAAATCTGGTTGGGTAAGGAAAAGACCAAAATACCCCTCTTTATTTTCGGCTAACTTTCCTTAACTGGACAGCCTATCTTCAAAAGGTCATATCTCACTCATCCGACCTCGAAACTTAGCAAACTCAACGGCGTTGGAAAGATAATTCAAAGATCTTTCCTACGGTATCTGGTAGAACACCTAACTCATCCTGAGCTAGGAGTTATAGCCGTTTGAAGTCGACCCAAAACTCATACTTAACTTAACTTGCAAAATTCCAATTTAATTATTTTTGGAACTCAAGGTGCTACATCTAGTGACCTTAACACTTAAGAAATTTTTAATTCCTTGCAAAAATCTCACTCACTATGAAGAAAGGTTCGGGTCTTAGTTCAAAAATTTTCTGGGGTGTTACAAGTAACCTATGACTTTGTTGGACATAATTATCTCCTTTTTTTGGTCTTTTACTTCCTTAAAAATGTTTAACTATAATTTTTCCCCTTGAATTTTCAATTATACACCCTTCATTACAAGTTTTAAAATACACTAAAATCTACACAATAATATCTTGAGTCTCTTGAGTTTTTCATCTCCATTATAATCTTTGGCTAAGAAATCTATTTATTTTCTTATATTTTTTTTCAATTTCTCTATTTTTTATTATAAAATAATAAATATTTCAATTAAGTACTGATCGTTCATATTTTTCTAATGCAAAACTTAATGGCCATTTTTTTAATTGCTCCCATAATTTTTATTATCATGATCTCTAAAATAATTAAAAGTCATATTTATGACATTATTTGTTCTTCATATTATAGTCCTATAAATAAAAGCATGGTAAGACTACTTTGGAGAAATGATCACATTAACATTTTAAATTGTCATGTTTTCGGTACTTAGTTTATTCATAATAAAATGAAGGTTATTCATGAATGGTGATTGACTTGTGAAAATGGATATCGAGAGAGCGTGTATTGATTTAGAATTTTTCTTCTTAGTTTTTAGTGATTAAGATTGTAAAAATAATGTATTTATAGTTCTCTTTACGATTTCTGTTTGTTTTGCATTTTATATAAAAAAAATTATTGTCATAAGTTTATATATTCTTTTGGTTAGAAAAATAACTTATGATTTGTTGGGAGTCATCTAACTACTAACCAAATATTTTTCTCCATGAAATCAATTACATATCTGGATAAATATATAATGATATCATACATGCTTTTATAATCGCGAGAAGCGTGGATATGTTCACTAGTGATTTATAACCACACAAGTATTCAAAGATTGTTTTAAATCACAAGTTTAAATTTTTTTTCTTTTTTTCTTAAACACCGTGTCAAATCATGCAAACAGTACCACATACATTGAGACGGAATAAATAACTGTATTATTGAGCTATTGCAGATACCACCTAAAGCAACTTGCTAGTACTACAATTCATCTCTTCCTTCTTCCTTTTAACCTTCGTCCATTTCATTTCAATAAACTTCCTCTAGTTTCTTTGTTGGAATCCAGATTTAAGAATTATTACTCTCTTTTTTACCTCATAATGTTTGTTTTTTCTCTTGATGAAATCTGCTTTCAATATTAATTATATATCTTTTGCTCCTTTTTATTATTGGATCACAAAATTGAAGATACTAAACAAGAAGACAAAATTACAAGTTGGTTTCACTGTAAGTCATCTTCTTCATGAATTACTTTTTTCCTATAAATTGAGAGTTGATTTCTCAAATAGTCCACTCAATGTTATTAGTATACTAGAAAGCCTTTTCTTTTTTTAGGGAGAAGGCACAAGTATCCCTAACTATGACCGAAATTCCAGAGACACACCTTAACTAAACTAAGGTCATATTATCCCATGAACTCTTTTTATATATAATATTATACACTTTTTGGCTTATGTGGCACACTCCGTGACTCTACGCAGATTAGGCGCGTGGGAGATATTTGGATGCCACGTAAGCCAAAAAGGTGTACAAAATTACAAAAAAAATGAGTTCAGAAAGGTAATAGGACCTTAGTTTAGTTAAGGTGTGTCTCTGGAATTTCGGTCATATTCTAGGGGGTTACTTCTACCTTTCCTTTTTTTTTTTTAAAAAAAAAATGTGATTTTTCTTCTGTGCATTATTTTTCTTCTTTACTACTTTTATGCAACGTCTGTAAAATTAATTCAAGTATAAAGATTATTTACTCAATACAAATATAAAATGCGGGTATCAATTTGTTCAATTTTTTACAAGTTAAAATGCTTACTTATGCACGTCCAAAGTTGAAGGGCATAGATGCTAGTTAAAGCCAAGTTAAAGGGATAAGGCATAAGTACCCCTAGACTATGACCGAAATCTCAGAGACACGCCTTAACTAAACTAAGGTCCTATTACCCCCTAAACTTATTTTTTTTGTAATTTTGTACTCCTTTTTGGCCTACGTGGCCTCCAAACATCTCCCACGTGCGATTTCGGTCATAGTCTAGGAGGTACTTGTGCCTTATCCCCAAGTTAAATGGCATATTTATATGTATTGTCTACTACAAATTATTAAAGTTTAGTACTCCATCTCAGTTTTCCAACATTGTCACTTTGAGTCGTTTATTTTCAATATCATTAATAGCTATATCATCCTGTTTATATTCCATGAAAAAAAATTGATTGGTAAGAGTAATGGTTATATCTGATATAGATGGTTTAAAGGTTGGTAAGAATAATAATATCAATTATATTTTTTTATACATGAAATAAATGATTGGTATGTACGAATGATTTTTACAAAATATAAATTTGTGGGTCATTTTTATATGTGCATAATGTGAAATTATAATATGAAATTTTCAAATCAAACTTTTTGGAAAATTTGGAATTTCACCTCATAATTTGAAATCATGAGGTGAAATTGTATATCCAAACACTGATTTCATCTCATGATTGCAAATCACAAGATGAAATCGCATGTCCGTTACGCCTACGCTTAAACAATGCTCCCCTCGTGAACCAATTTTATAAGTTAAATCACATGTAATTTTTATTTTTATTTTATAACACATACTACAGCTTTAAGATGTTGTTTATATACTGATTTCATAAAACTCGTTTTTATTGATATGGCTACACGTAAACATAAAAAAAATATAACATACACATTCTTCTGAACACTTTAATCATAGCAATATAAATAAATAAAATAAAAAATCAGTACATAATTTTTCAAATTCTAGTTAATACCTTCTCTCATAATTAATCAAAATTTAGGAGTCTTCTTCACTAAGTCAAACTAAAGCATGAATGAAGTAGTAAATAATGATAGTACATGTTACTATGAGCTCTTAAACACCAAAGGAAATAAATTTACTCTCTTTTTTACCCTCATAATGTTTGTTTTTTTCTCTTGATGATCAAACCTGCTTTCAATTCTATTAATTATCATCTCTTTTGCTCCTTTTTTTATGATTGGATCAGAAATTGAAGATACTTGTTAACTAACTGTAAGTCATCTTTTTCCCATAGATACATAATTAGAGGGTTGATTTCTCAAATGGTCCACTCAACTAGTAGCTAGCTACTATATATCTCAGGAAATTGGAATCAAAAAGAAAAAGATGATTTTTTGAGATAATAACTATAATTAGTTAAGTGATCATATGAAAAGCATAAATATGCACCATTTGTGTATAATCTTTCCCAAGCATTAACATATATAGCAGGTGAAATGTATAATTTTCAAACACTAGATGAATAAAAATGTTTCTCTTAATGAGCCTGATTCCAAGAGTTGGTGAACTTGCAGGAATTTTTCAACAGAAAATGACTGAAAATGAAATTGAGGAAATGTTAGATCATCTAAGATGGATCAAGAGTGGAGGTAATCTGGATAGCCTCGATATTGATAAAATTAAGAATATTGAAATGGCTCTAAGATGTTTGAGGACCTTTATAAAGTATCATCATGTTCTCTTTCCGGATTGCTTAGTGGAACTCACAAAGACAGCCAAATCGACTTTGAAAATGCTTCACTGGGTATTTGATGGGATTCCAGATGAATGTAAAACTAATCTTAATCTGGAAAGGTTAGAATCACATTTGTTGAAATTCTTGGAACATAATACCATTTTAAGTTACAATTATGAGTTGAATGATTTTGATATGTCAGAATGTATGGAATGCCTCGGAAAGAATCTAAATGATGTTCTGATGATTTTACTGGAAGAGGATTGGAATGACCTTCCTGAAGAAAACCTTGACGCACACAGATTTGTAAAGCAAATGAAAATTGTTCAAAAGAAAATGAATTTTTTGAGATACTTATACGCCACACAGATAAATGGTTACGTTGAAAATGGGAAGCTGGACTGTTTGGAGACTAGAATTCAGTTCATGATTAACAATGTTGGACAACTTTTACTTGCTGTGTCAAGTAAAGTAGTTGATAGAGATGAGGATGAGGTCGACACATATGGGTGTGATATCTTGAATAAACCTCCTTATCTATTATTCTTGATTGTGTTAGTGGAACTGGAAATGAGGAAGATTTTTCTTGGTGAATTGAAGGCTTCAAAGTTCACTCAATCAAGAACTTTCAAGGATAAGAAATTACCAAAAGGATCTTCTCATCATCTCCACAGTCTGCTGATGTATCTCAGAAACAAAAAGCTTGGGATCTTTCCTGATAATATTGTCTCTGCTCAAAATATTGATGTGGCAATACAGTTCTTATTGGTTTTCCTTGATGCTGATGTGTCAAATCATGATATTAATGGTAACTGGTTGCATGAGGTCTTGTTAAAGGTTAAAGATATAGCAGGTGATGTTCTATATGTCATAGAAAAACTTCTTCCTAGATCTATAAACAAAGATGACACTAGCAAAATAAGTCTTTGCTCAATACAGATATTGGAGAAAACTAAAGATCTGAAGGCACAAGTGGAGACGTACTATAAATCCTTAAAATTTACTCCATCTCAGTTCCCCACTGTTGGTGGATGGAGCTTTCTGGATTATCTTGTAACATCCGACAATTTGAAGTGGCTTTGAAGGAGCTTGAAATTTGGAAAAAATTTAAAAATCTGGAAATTTGGCAAAGTGTGGAAATCAGGGAGTTTTTGGCCAACTTTGAGCAGTCATAAATCCTAGCTCAGGATGATACAGGAGTATTTCCAATTATGTTTGGAAAGCCCTTGGAAGGATCTTTCCAACGCCACTGCGTTTACTCGATTCCGAGTTCGTATGAGGGAGTTATGCCCTTTAGAAGTTGGGCAGTTGGAAGGGAAATCCATCCGGAAATTTAAGGGCATTTTGGTCTTTTCACAAATCATTTCTTTTGAGGTCATATTGTTGTATTAGGCTGATCTTTGGATCATTTTGTCCCATTTTGAAAGAGAAAGAGTTAGGGTTCTTGAGAGTGAAGAAGAGAAGAAGGAGAAGAAGAAGAAGAGAAGAAAGAGGAGATCAACAAGATCATTGTGGATTTTCGTCGGGGGTGATCCCTATCAAGGTATGTGAGTTTTCGTGTGGATTGATCCTTTCCCTCACACACACCAAGCTTATTCTATGATTTGAGAAAAGATTGGAGTTAGTTGTTGAAGTTGTTAGTTGTTGTTGATGTTGTTGGTGTTGTTGTTGAAGTTATTGTCCGTTGTGAGACATGATTGGGTTGTGTATTTGAGTTGAAACATATTGTATGTTGAGGGAATTATGATTCTAAGAGTTTTGACCCTTTTGAAGTTGATTCACCATCAATTCTCAGCAAATTTTGGCTATCGTTCCCCATCTACGGGCGTGACCTACGGACCGTAGATCGATTGACGGTCCGTACTGGTCAACCGTCAATCGGGACAGAAGTTGGGATTTTGGGGCATCGATCTACGGGCACGACCTACGGTCCGTAACCTGACCTACGGACCGTAAGTCCGTACCGTAGGTCAACACTTAGTCATTTTTTTTTCAAAATGAATTCTGGGGAAGTCTCTGACGCGATCTACGGACCTGCAAGACGGACCGTAAGTCCATCTACGGTCCGTCGATGGCGTCTGTAAGTGCCATCTGTGTCACCAGAAATCTGAAGTCTCAGCCAAGTTTCCCCATTTCTTTTCTCCCTTTCCCATGTATGTTCCAAAGTATTATACCTATGTTTTACAGTTGTTTCCGACACTACAAAGTACGTCTAAGCGTTCAAGAATCCCTCCATAACATGTGATCGAACACCTTGAATTCATAATTCCGACTCAAGGAGAGATAGTTCCAAGTCAAGTGAAGTTAGAAGTCAAGAAAAAGAGTCTCAGTTTCAAGTTAAGTCATGAGTTTAAAGTTGAGTTCGTTTCTCAAAGTTATTAGGGAACTATGTATTCCCAAAGAAGTTTTAAAGAAATGTCTTTACATTTGAATAAGGTTGGAAACTGAGATTTCCAAAGGGGCCTTCGGGCTAGTTTTTGAGTAATTATCTCATATCAGCAGGAATAAATATGTTTTAAAAACATAAGAGCCAGTACATTTTTGGGAGTAGTATCGAGCACCGAATTGGGGGAGCGTTCAAAGAACCCATAGCCCCCATAAAACCATGTTAGCCACCATGGGTAGAAAAGGATCATACTTTTTAGATGAATCCTTTTCATATTAGACTAGTGGATCCATTAGGCAGTTCAGGTCTTATACCTTTGGCCGGGTATAAGATGCTCTGGCAGCGTGAGGTCGATCGCTGTATCATCACTATAGCTCTTATGTGATGGTTGTCGGTTAGAGAAACTCCCACAGCAGTTATTGTATTTTCATACACAGAGATTATTGTATTTTTATATACATCAGTTCATTGTATTTCTATATACATTTCAGGCTTATTGTATCTTTGTATACACACAGAGTTTATAGCATGTTTTAAACAGTCTTTCTTTATATCGCACTTGTTTTAAATTGCCTTATATTGAAAGAAGTCAGTCAGGTTGAGTTGAGTTGAGCCAGGTAAGCTATTCAGTTTCTTCCAGATTTCCTTCTAGCCTTTGTTGCTTAGTTTTCCAGCTTGCATACTCGTACATTCCATGTACTGATGCCAGTTGGCCTGCATCGTTTGATGATGCAGATTCAGGTACCCCGGATCAGCATCCTGCACGTCGTTGATCCAGCTGAGCACTCCAGAGTCAGTGGTGAGCCTCCTTGCATTCCGGAGGACTCAATTATTTTGTGTTCTTAGTTTTTGTTTTATTAGGATGTTGCGGGGTCTGTCCCAACATCCATCTCAGTATTTTAGAGGCTTCATAGACAGACAGTCAGTCAGTTAGTTTTGAGTCTCTCATCTATATATATATGTAAATATTCTATTTTGAGATTCGAGTTGCCTTTATGGCCATATTTTATAAGTTAAGTTGTTTTGTAATATTGCATTGCATTGAGTTATTCTGTTGAGGTTTCCGCTGAGTTAAGAAAGCCAGGCCAAGGGTTCGCTTGGGGCCAGAAATGGTCTCCGGGTGCCGGTCCCGCCCTGGGTGTAGGCTCGGGGCGTGACATATCTTATACAGAAACTGAATGGGATGTCGAAATCTAAATTTGGTTTAGATTTCCTGATGAAACCTCTTTTGGGGAATTTGGAGAAAGAGCTATCAGCTCTTACATCCATTTTAGAGAAGGATTTGTCATCTTTATCATCCATTTTCAGAGATGTCGCCAAGATGCACCATGAACATGAAATTCTTCAAGATCTTCACAGGCATACTATCAATTGGGCATATGAAGCTGAAGTTGCCATTGACTCTATTCTTGCTCAGTATAATGTTTTTTGGCATATTTTTTGCTCACTTCCTACAATCTTAAAAGAAATAAAGCAAATTAATGTGCAGGTGACTCAGATGTGGTCAGCAGACATTGCTCTTAAGCCTTGCTATGTGGTAGCACCATTTGAACACTTGCCAACTCGACATATCAATCCAGTGATTGATGAGGAGATAGTGGGTTTTGGGAATGACACAGAAAAAATGCTTCAGTATCTGATTAGAGGTACAAATGAGCTAGACATCATCCCAATTGTAGGCATGGGGGGACAAGGTAAAACGACAATTGCTAGAAAGGTGTACAATAGTGACACCATTGTTTCTCATTTTGATGTTCGAGCATGGTGCATCGTTTCCCAAACATATAACAGGGGAAAGCTATTACGAGAGATTTTTAGTCAAGTTACCGGTTCCAAGGACAAGGAAGATAAGGATGACATCCTTGCTGACGAGTTGAGAAAAAGCTTAATGGGAAAGAGATATCTCATTGTATTGGATGATATGTGGGATTGTATGGCATGGGATGACTTAAGGCTTTCTTTTCCAGATTTCGGAAATAGAAGCAGAATAGTAGTAACAACTCGACTAGAGAAAGTGGGCGAGCAAGTCAAGTACAATACTGATCCTTATTCTCTTCCATTCCTCACAACAGAAGAGAGTTGCCAATTGTTGCAGAAAAAAGTGTTTCCAGAGGAAGATTGTCCGCCTGAACTACAAGATGTGAGTCAAGCAGTTGCAGAAAAATGCAAAGGATTGCCTCTAGTGATTGTCTTGGTAGCTGGAATAATCAAAAAAAGGAAAATGGAAGAATCTTGGTGGAATGAGGTGAAAGATTTTTTATTTGACTATCTTGATTGTGAGTCGGAGGAATATAGTCTTTCAACTATGCAGTTGAGTTACTATAACTTAACCGACTGTTTAAAGCCTTGTCTTCTTTATATGGGGATGTTTCAGGAGGATGCAATAATTCCAGTATCTCAATTGATAAGTCCATGGATTGCGGAAGGATTCGTGCAGAACATTGAATCTGGGAGATTGATGGAAGAGGCAGCTGAAGGTTACTTGATGGATCTCATTCACAGTAACGTGGTAATGGTTTCAAATAGAAGGTATAATGGTAACGTCAAATACTGTCAGGTTCATGATGTAGTGCTTCACTTTTGCTTGGAGAAGAGTCGAGAAGAAAAGTTTATGTTGGCAGTGAAGGGGAATTATAGCCAGTTTCAACCTTTTGAATGGAAGGAAAGTCGAGTGAGCTTCAGTTTCAGTAAAGAGCTTTCCAAGTTTGCATCTCTAGGATCCAAAACACAGAAGCCTTTCCACCAACACTTGAGGTCACTGATAACGATAAATGACCTAGAGTTAATTGATGAGATTCTCTTCTGTCAGATTCTTAAATTGCGACTTCTTAAGGTCTTGTATTTGATTTCCCATGAAGTGGATTATTTTTCGTCAGCTACATTCAAACCACTAAATCACCTGAAATACCTCGCACTTAGTGCAAATAAGTTCTATTTTCATCCAGAATCACATCTTCCCAATCTTGAAACTTTAATTGTAAATAATTGGGAAAATGAAGTACGGTTACCAGTGTCTTTTTGGGAGATGGAAAAATTAAGGCATGTTAAGATTTTGTATGCTAAATTTGATTTGGAACAGGATAATCAGGGGTTCTTTGAAGGATCCTCCGAATTGGAAAATTTGAGAATATTAAAGTACGTTGGATTTCCAATGGATAAATGTGATAGGGTGGATATGTTATCAAGGAGGTGTCCTAATCTTCAACAACTGAACATCAAATTGGAATATTGGAGCAGTAATAATTCGGCAGATTTATTTTGTCTCACATTGGAGAATCTTACCCAGCTTCAAAATCTTCACCTTTCCGTTGAGAGGCCCGACATTGTATCTGGGTTACAATTGCCTTCAAATTTAAAGAAGTTGGTACTAAGTGGGACTGATATCGAAATCCTGGTTTCCTTTATTGTGGGACTACCAAGTCTGGAGTATCTCCAATTATGTGACACGGATGAATTTGTTCAAATCAGAGATTGGTGCCTTGGAGATATCACGTTCCATAACCTTAAGTGCTTGAAACTGTCGCGCTTAAGTATCTCAAGGTGGGATGCCTCAGAGGAATCCTTTCCCCAACTCAAAACACTTGTTATAGAATGGTGTGACCACCTCAAGGAGATCCCCCTTAGCTTTGCAGATATTCCAACACTGAAGCAGATTAAGTTGATTAGGTGCGAGAACGAATCTCTGAAGGATTCAGCTGTGGAGATTAAGAAAGATGTTGAAGAGAATGAAGGAAACGACCGTATTGACCTCATTATCAAAGTAAGTAGAAACAAACTCCTAAATATGTTCTATTTTTGAGTATCTAATGTTCAAACAATATGTTCAATACAGGATTTGTGAATCAAGTATGTGCCTGTAACCACAACAATGGTATTGTTTCTGTTCTTTTTAAATTGATGCTTGTTTTCCCTTAATTGCTCTTAAACTCACGAGGATTTGTTTGAATTTGACTACTGCAGCAAGTTCATGACGGCTTGCGTCCACACATTATCCCGCACAATGAAACGTTTGCCTTCTCTGTCAATGGATTCACATACTATTTTTGGCAATTCCTTCACGTCCATGTCTTGATATTCTGAAGTGAGCAAGTTTCTTCAAGTCTTTTAGAGTACTAAGAAAGACCCCATTTGGTTTGTATTACGGGCCTACGTTCAGGAAAAACTCAAAGGAAACCTGAACATCTTTAGAGATTTTTTGGTTGGATGTGATCTTGAAACTGACTCTTTCTTTTGAAATATTGCAATTTGTGGCAGCTATTGAAATATTCTTTTTTTCACTACTGCCCCACGTATTGTCCTTTTTTGTTCTTTCATTTACTTGACATTTGGAGACTAGATTGTGTTACGACCCAAATTCCAAGAGCCGTTACAAAAAAACATAATAGATGTTCACACTGATGCTTTGCGCTACCAAATATATGTGTTTTTGAGCATCAACTCCAAACTTATTGTTCCCTTAGTCTATAACAATGGCATCTTCACATTATTTACTAGATTTACTGTGTCTTAATTAAAATTATTTAAATATCTTTGTATATTCTAATTTAATCAGACATCGGCTGGGCCCACGGAGAAGACTTGGGGTCAAAAAGAAAAGTGTATGTGTTGGAAAGTTGATGGAGTCTTTTCACCTTTTCCCTTAGTGCTCTCTGCTTTCTCCTTTTCTCTTCAATAATAATGCAGAACTCATAAAGAAAGATTATGTGTATTTGAAATTTTTTTAATCACAAACATTTTTTTTATAAAAGGAACATGAATTAATAAAGCACTGATTGTTGTTTATCTACAATTAATTAATAAATTAATAATGCAATAATTCAGAACTCATACAATACACATTCCAGTCTGTTCGAGCCATTGCCAACTCCAATTATTGTTTGATCTCCTCACCCATCTCTCTGTACTAGACAACACCTTGTGCCATATAGGATTCGGATCTACGATCAATCAGTTAACAATCGATCGATCTACCACTAAGCTACTGAGGAACAACAGGAAATTCGATAAGTTAAGATTGAGGTGAGTTCCATTGATTCATAATTTATTTTCATACTTCAAGGAATTCCGTATCCTCTGAATATATATACCCCCTCTTCCTAATTTAAGTGTCTTAGTTTGACGAGGAATTCAATACACAAGTCATAATGAATAAAGCTAACAAATTCTTTTCCGTTCCACCAAGTCTATCCTACAGCCAAGTAAACGAAAGAAGGAATGAAAAAGGAGAAACAAATTATACAAGACACGAGTACAGTAGACTCGTATTGGTATATAAAACTTTTAGTTTTTTAGATTGAGTTATATCTAGGTTTCATATTTTTCTAAGGTATCATAGCAAGATCCATTCTCGTTTGGACACATGATCCATGCTCCAGTTGGGTCTGAATATAAACAGGGGTGTTATAGTCCCACATTGATAGGGAAACAGACTGGTAATTTGCTCATATGTACTTAAAATAATCCTTCCTAATGAGTTACTCTTTAGGGGTTGAGTTTGGCTCAATGTCACATCTCTAGAATCATTTAAATAGTTTTTCTATAGGGAAACATGTTTTCAATATTAATTATAATCATATTTGTTCTTTTTAATGATTGGATCCGAAAATTGAAGATACAAAGAGGCATAAAAGAAGAAAAAATTACAAGTTGGTTTCACTTATTAACTAACTGTATAAGTCATCTTCTTCATGAATTACTTTTTTCCTACAGATAGAGAGTTGATTTCTCAAATGGTCCGCTCAGAAGGCTTAGTTAAGTTAAGTGATTTTATGAGATAATAACTATTAGTTAAGTGACTATATGAAAATGCTAAATATATATGCGCCATTTGTTAGAAGAAATGATACATAAGATGTATAATCTTTCACAAGCTAAATTAACATAGCTCCAAACACCAGATGAATTAAAATGTTTCTCTTAATCAATCTAATTCCGAGTTGGTGAACTTGCAGGAATTTTTCTACAAAAGTGGCTCAAAATGAAATTGAAATTAGGTACTGTTTCACCGAAAATGGTTCAAAATGAAATTGAGGAAATGTTAGATCACCTAAGATGGATCAAGAATGGAGGTAATCTGGGTAGCAACAAGATTAAGAGAATTGAGAAACTTGAAGTGGTGCTAAGAGTTTTTAGAACCTTTATAGAGTATCATCATGTTGATCTTTTGCATGATTCCTTGGTGGAACTCACAAAGAAGGCCAAATCGACAGTGAAAATGCTTCAACGGGTATTGGATGGGATTCCAGATGAATGCAAAACTAACCTTAATCTGGAAAGGTTAGAATCACATTTGTTGAAATTCTTTCAAGGTAATACCAGTTTAAGTGACAATAACAAGTTGAATGATTTTGATCTGTCGAAATATATGGATTGTCTCGGAAAAAATCTAAATGATGTACTGGTGATGTTACTGGAAGGGGGTTAGGTTTTTCCCTCCTGAAGAAAACCTTGAAATACACAAATTTATAAAGCAGCTAGAAATTGTTCAAAAGAAACTTAAATTTTTGATTTACTTATATGCCACAGAGATAAAGGGCTACGTCAACCATGAGAAGCTAGAATATTTGGAGACTCGAATGCATTTCATGGCTAACAATGTGGGACAACTTTGTCTTGCTATTTCAGGTTACATTGTTTCTAATTTCATAGTTGATAAAGATGAGGATGAGTATGATATCTTGAATAAACCTCCTTATTTATTATTCTTGATTGTGTTAGTAGAGCTGGAAATGAAGAAGATTTTTCGCTCTGAGCTAAAGGCTTCAAAGTTTACTCATTCAAGAACTTTCAAGGACAGGAAATTACCAAAAGGATTTTCTCTTCATTTCCATAGTCTGTTGATGTTTCTCAGAAACAAAAAGGTCGAGAACTTTCCTAATTATAGCACTGCTCAAAATATTTATGTAGCAATAATAGAGTTCTTGGTTGTTTTCCTTGAAGCTGATGTGTCAAATCATGTTATTAATGGTAACTGGTTGAATGAGGCTATGGAAAAGGTTGGAGCTATAGTGGGTGATATTCTATGTGCAATTCAAAAGGTTCTTCCTAGATCTATAAACAAAAATGACACCAGAAAAATGAGTCTTTGGTCCATACATATATTGAAGAAAACTAAAGATCTGAAGACACAAGTGGAGACGTACTATAAATCCTTAAAATTCACTCCATCTCAGTTCCCCACTGTTGGTGGATGGAGCTTTCTGGATTCTCTTATACGGAAACTGAATGAGATGTCGAAATCTAAATCTGGTTTAGATTTCCTGATGAAACCTCTTTTGGGGAATTTGGAGAAAGAGCTATCAGCTCTTACATCCATTTTAGAGAAGGATCTGTCATCTTTATCATCCATTTTCAGAAATGTCGCCAAGGTACACCATGAGAATGAAATTCTTCATGATCTTCACAGGCGTACTATCAATTTGGCATATGAAGCTGAAGTTGCCATTGACTCTATTCTTGCTCAGTATAATGTTTTTTGGCATATTTTTTGCTCACTTCCTACAATCTCAAAAGAGATCAAGCAAATTAATGCGCATGTGACTGAGATTTGTTCAACAGACGTTGCTCTTAAGCCTTGCTATGTGGTAGCACCATTTAAACACCTATCAACTAGACATATCAATCCAATGACTGATGAGGAGATAGTGGGTTTTGGGAATGACACTGAAAAAATGATTCAGTATCTGATTAGAGGTACAAATGAGCTAGATGTCATCCCAATTGTAGGCATGGGGGGACAAGGGAAAACGACAATTGCTAGAAAGGTGTACAATAGTGATAACATTGTTTCTCATTTTGATGTTCGAGCATGGTGCATCGTTTCACAAACATATTACCGGAGAACGCTATTACAGGAGATTTTTAGTCAAGTTACCGGTTCCAAGGACAAGGGAGATAAGGATGACACCCTTGCCGACATGTTGAGGAAAAGTCTAATGGGAAAGAGATATCTCATTATATTGGATGATATGTGGGATTGTATGGAATGGGATGACTTAAGGCTTTGTTTTCCAGACGTTGGAAATAGAAGCAGAATAGTAGTAACGACTCGACTTGAGAAAGTGGGTGAGCAAGTCACGTGCCATACTGATCCTTATTCTCTTCCATTCCTCACAACAGAAGAGAGTTGCAAATTGTTGCAGAAGAAAGTGTTTCAAGAGGAAGATTGTCCGCCTGAACTACAAGATGTGAGTCAAGCAGTTGCAGAAAAATGTAAAGGATTGCCTCTAGTGGTTGTCTTGGTAGCTGGAATAATAAAAAAAAGGAAAATGGAAGAATCTTGGTGGAATGAGGTGAAAGATGCTTTATTTGACTGTCTTGATCGTGAGTCGGAAGAATATAGTCTGGTGACCATGCAGTTGAGTTTTGATAACTTACCCGATTATTTAAAGCCTTGCCTTCTTTATATGGGGATGTTTTCAGAGGACGCGAGAATTCCAGCATCTAAATTGATAAGTTTATGGATTGCTGAAGGATTCGTGGAGAACACTGAATCTGCTGAAGATTACTTGATGGATCTCATTAGCAGTAACGTGGTAATGGTTTCGAAGAAAGAATATAACGGTAAGGTTAAATACTGTCAGGTTCATGATGTAGTGCTTCACTTTTGCTTGGAGAAGAGTAGAAAAGAAAAGTTTATGCTTGCTGTGAAGGGAAATCGTAGCCAATTTCAACCTTGTGATTGGAAGGAACATCGAGTGAGGTTCAACCAAACACGGAATCCAAAACACAGAAGCCTTGTGAATGGAAGGATAGTCCAAGAGCATTTCAACTTTGCATCTCTGAGATCCAAAACATGGAAACCTTGTGATTGGAAGGAAAGCCGACCGAATCCAAAACACGGAAACCTTGTGATTGGAAGGAAAGTCAAAGAGCATTCCAAGTTTGCATCTCTGGGATCCAAAACACGGAAACCTTTCCACCAACAGTTGAGGTCACTGATAACGAACGGAGAATATTTTGATGGGATTCCCTTCTTTCAGGTTCATAAATTGCGACTTCTTAAGGTCTTGGATTTGAGTTCCCATAGAGTGTATAAATTGTCAGCTAGTTTCAAACCACTAATTCATCTGAAGTACCTTGCAGTTTTCGCAATTAAATTTGATTTTCATCCAGAATCACATATGCCCCATCTTGAAACTTTAATCGTGAATAATGATTGGGAAAATATAGTAGTGTTACCAACGTCTTTTTGGGAAATGGAAAAATTAAGGTATGTTGAGATCGAATATGCTGAATTTGATAAGCAGGGGGTCATTGAAGGAACCTCTAAATTGGAAAATTTGAGGATATTAAAGAATATCTTTAGATTTCCAATTGATAGTGTGGATGTGTTATCAAGGAGGTGTCCTAATCTTCAACAACTTCACATCCGCTTCGGGGACGATAATTGTTCTGCAGAGTCTTTTTGTCTCACATTGAAGAATCTAAGCCAGCTTCAAAAACTTCGCCTTACCTCTAAGTGGCGCCGCACTGTATTTGGGTTACAATTGCCTTCAAATTTAAAGATGTTGGTACTAAGTGGGACTGATATAGGAAGCCTTATTGCGGGACTACAAAGCCTGGAGTATCTCCAATTACAAGATGTGTATTTTCCTCCTTCAGAAGAGTGGTGCCTTGGAGATATCACGTTCCCTAAACTTAAGGTCTTGAAACTGGCGGCGTCACATATTTTGAGGTGGGATATCTCAGAGGAATCTTTTCCCCTGCTTGAAACACTTGTTATAAGAGGGTGTAAGAATCTCGAGGAGATCCCCCTTAGCTTTGCAGATATTCCAACACTGAAACAGATTAAGTTGATTGACTGCAATAAATCTCTGGAGGATTCAGCTGAGAGGATTAAGAAAGATGTTGAAGAGAATGAAGGAAACGACCGTATTGACCTCATTATCGAAGTAAGTAGAAACAAACTCCTATGTTTTGTTTTTAAGTATCTACATGCATCTAACTTGACACCAATATGTATAACACAGAATTATAATTAGGGTCATCTGGCAGCTGTGAGTCAAACATGTACCTGCCTGTAATCACAACAATGGTATATATTTTTTCTTGTTCCTTCTTCTAATTTAATGCTTGCTTTCACTTAATTGCTCCATGTTGATCTCAAACTAACGAGGATGTATTTCAATTTGATAATTGCAGCAGAAGTACAGCCAATTGTTGCAGCCATGCTCATGCTCAAGTATATTGTGCACCTAGAGCTGAAATCCCTGTCCTTTTTCTGTATGTTTTAGATGGTCTTTCACTGTGATTTCTTGTTGCCTTTGTTATGCAGCTTTATTATTTTACAACCTATCAAAACATTGCTTCTTGTTTGGTTTTTTGTAATATAATAGTTGTTTCCCTTCATCTTACACCTGCAAAATTCAAATAAAGTATACAATTGAAAGTTGGTTGAATACAAGTATACCTCCCTATTATCAATCAATAGAATACTGAATGGAAGTTTTGATAGCTTAGTACTAAATAATTTTGGAGCAATCCATAACATACATCTCACTTCATTAATAAGTATTGAGTACATGTACAAAAGCTATCTATGTTGTTCCGACTCTTCAAAAATGTCACCAAGTAGTACTTTTGGATAACAACTTGAAAGCTATTTGTACTTTCTCTCTTATTCCTTTGATAGCCTACATCAAATCAGGTAGTTTAACATGAACATATACATATCTATAAAACTTAGGTAGAAAATGTAAAGCACTAGCGATGATGCAGATTCGAGTCTCTGAAATATTTATCAGTTTGAGATACTCCAAGTTTTATGTAAATCAAGTATAGAGAAGAACCGTATAAATGATCTACTTTATAGAGTGTTTAGCGGCCATGGTATCAGATGAAAAAGTACAACTTTGTAACACCCCAGAGAATTTTTCGAACTAAGACTCGAGCCGTCCTTCATGTGGAGTGAGATTTTACCGAGGAATAAAATTTCTTGAGTGTTGAGTTAAGGTCCCTAGGTATAGCACATTGAGTTCCAAGAAGAGTTGAATTGGAAATAGTCATTTTGGAAAGAATCTGGAAAATTTGGCTAAGTATGGAAAAAAAAAAAAAAGAGTTTTGGTCAACTTTGAGCAATCGTAACTCCTAGCTCAAAATGATTTAGGCAAATTTCCAGTTATGTCTGGAAAGCCCTTGAAATGATCTTTCCAA
>NW_026036604.1:64579-69127 GCF_019186545.1 Solanum stenotomum
TTGATACATCCGGGAGTTCCAGTTAGCTATGACAAGCCTCTTTGCTTCCGGAGGATTTCATTTACCTTTCAGTTGTATCAGTTGTTAGGAGGTCGTGGGTCTTGTCCCGACTTCCATCTTTATCAGTTAGAGGCTTCATAGATAGACAATAGAGTTTCAGAAGTGTCTTCATTTATTTTGTTAAATGTTTTGAAGACTAAAGTTGCCTTTTATGGCGAGTTGTATATATATTCTATTATACAGAGTTTTCTTTTGAGTTAAAGATTTGTAAAGTTGAGTTTATAAACTCTTATTCAGTTTTAAGCTCTTGTATGCTTAAGTTAGTATTTCGCTTGGAGTCAGCCAGGATGAGGGTTCGCTTGGGGACCAGCAATGGTCTTCGAGTGCCGGCCACGTCCAGGGTGTAGGCTTGGGGTGTGACAAACTTGAATATGCATTAAGCATAAACAATTCTAAACCATATGATAAAAATTGAAAAATCGAGACTGGAGTGATTCAGGAGTCTTGTGTGGAAGGGCTCTATCGCACAAAGGACCAAAGGTACACAGGGGATAGCAATAAATTTTCATCACAAATACAAGTAAAACTTGGATATAAAGGTATGCACTAGCGAAAGAACTTCAGACTACTAGCAAACTACATTGTGTGCACACTGTGATTATACATTTGTCCAGAACATTGTAGATTTGTAAATCCTAGTCTCTATTTAACCTGCTAGAAAGTAATGCTGAACTGCCATTAGCCCGGGTTCAGCCTTTACTTCGAATTAGACTTGGGCTTTAACGGGGATTCTTCCAAAGCAAGACGAGAAAGTATCCATTATTCATCTATCCAGGAGGACAATGGTGGAGTCTCCGAATTTATCCAAGTTGCCCACATGAATGCGTGCCTTTCACCTTTAACCATATCTTCAGCAGCACAGGACTCTAACTGCTTCATTTCATCAGTTGTCAGGTTTACAGATATGGCTTCGATATTTTCGTTGAGGTTGTCAATCTTGGTGGTACCGGGTATGGGGCATATGTCATCTCCTTTGTGAAGAATCCAAGACAATGCAAGTTGTGATGTGGTGCATCCCTTTCTTGATGCTGTTTCCTTGACTTGCTCGTATATTTGCTTGTTCTGCTCAAAATTTTCAGGCTTGAACCTTGGTATATTCTGGAAAAAAACAAATGATAAAAGAAACATACATCAGCCATACCGATCATATGTATTGTTTTATACGTTAATCATAACATGCTGTATCAGAAGAGATTTCGAGCGACAAGGATGAGTTGGCAAACTGGATTGAGAACCGTGAGGTTCAAGTTCAAATAAAAAACACTAGGTGATTTCTTTCTATCTGTCTATGCCTTGATGGATAGAGTTACCCAGTACCAATGAGTCAAAACAGTTTTTTCTTTGATGACAACTTCATTTAAACAACTCTACTTTTGTATCGTTCTAGTTATAAATATTGTGATTTCTAGTAAAATTTCTATAATTCAGATATACCAAAAATTTGGATGCATTGACCATGACACTGTGATCCGCCATTCGTTGTGGGATAGGAGTACCTTTTTTGTACTCTCTAAGCATTTTAACTTATAAAGAGTGTTCTTTTTTGATGTCCGAATTTGCACTAGAAGTTAAGACTCGTTGATCTTGTATTCAGATCGCCTTATTCAAAAGGGAGCATGTGTTTCGTAACCTTAATTCATCAATACTGACGAAATCTCATCAAGATCAATACCGGTAGATTGGTCGAGCTCAGTTAATCAGCAAGCCATTGGTTCAGAGTAGGAAAGTCACAACATTGATGCTAACATTGAACTCTCCCAAGGAGAGGCTTGGAGGGTTTCACAAAAAGCCAATGACACATGTTACAGAATTTTGGTTTAAAAGGAAAATGATGCCTATGATATGCAGCTAATTCAGGTAAATGGCTACATGCAAATGAAAATCACGCAAGGTTGAAGACAGTGCAATTAACTAGACCAACCTTGCGGAAGTCACCCTCGGCCGAGCTCTCAATCAACTCTGGACCTGCTGAGAAGAATCCTCGTCCAAGAGGACTGTACGGAACAATTCCGATTCCTAATTCTCTGGAAAAGGCATTTACTCAGAAGAACCTTCATATTAACTGAAAGAGTGAACTCTAAGAGACACATTACCTGCAATTTGGAACTATTTCTTCCTCCAGATCTCTGGTCCACAAAGACCACTCCATCTGAACAGCTGTTATTGGATGCACCGCGTGTGCCCTTCTGATTGGTGCTGCACAAGCCTCGGATAAACCTATGTATTTGATTTCACCCTCTTCAACCAGTTTCTTCAGTTCTCCCATCTACACACTATGCCACACAATATCATAACAACAAAACAATAACAACAACAACAACATACCCAGTGAAATCCCACTAGGTGGGGTCTGGGGAGGGTAGAGTGTACGCAGACCTTGCTACTACCTCGTGGAGGTAGAGAGGCTGTTTCCGAAAGACCCTCAGCTCAAGTACATCAAATCCAAGTTAAAGGCGAGGAAAACAATAACAATAACCACAATAAACAAAATGCCCAATTATATTGTTACATTAAGCCTCAAAATGTTGATTTTCTATCTGACAGGAGTATCGTCTTTGTTGACATTCTTTCATCCACTGGACATTTTATCTCTTTTATACTACTTGTTTATAACAAAAGATGATTAATTTTGATTTGGTGATGCTTTCAAAAACGATAGTAGTAGCTAACAGTGATGCCGCTTCTTCTCCTTAAAATGTCAATTGTCAAGAAATCTCACACTGAATGCTACACAAAAAATTCAACCTTTTATAGAATCCTGATCTCCATGATTATTTCTGTACAGGTCTCAGCTGACCTTTGTTTGTGATTTCATCATAAAGCATTTTGTCAGTGACAGAGTGTAGAGTGTATAAATGTGACATAAAGAAAAATTATTTCATAGTTGGAGCAACTACGAAATTACAGTAAGCAAGATGAGTGTTTCTTTTACTAAGTAAACTTTATCAACACAAAAATTTCAAAGCATTGGCCTATCCTCTGAGAATTCGAGAGAAACACATAACATTTCTCACATAGCATAAGTTTCAATTCAACCTTTTTGTACACCCCTTTTTTCTCTACTGTCAGTAGAACATTATTCCGTCTCTGACTCTATCTTATGGATTGACAAACAACACATCATATATGTTGATCGGACTCTGCCAAAGTACTGCCTTTGAAGGATCCTACACGCACTCATCTCCATCAACACTTTTGAAGATTCCGAAAAATATAGTGCATCAGAAGATCTTCATGAATATGTCAGTTTGGCAATATAAAAGCGGATTCAAGTAAAATAGCTCGGGACCATTTCCCACACAGTTGATTCAATCAATTTCTTTTTTTAAAAGACTAGAAGATTTTTGCGGTTTCTAGCCGAGCTATATCCAGTGAAATCTGCTTTTATCCAAGTGATTAACTGGTTACTGTTACCTCTTTACACAAACCACACAATCCAACAATTCATTAGAAATCAACAACAACATACCTAGTGTCGTCCCACAAAGTGGAGTCTGAGTGAGGATAGTGTATACGCAAACCTTACCCCTACCTCGTAGAGATAGAAAGGTTGTTATCGATAGACTCTCAACTCAAGGAAAAATAGTTCATAGTAGTCTAGAAAAAGAAGTAACGGAAATACAAGAAACAACAGATACTAGTGTAAACAACAGATAGCAACAGAATAGTACTACAACAAATTTGCCAGAAATCCTCAAATATAATAAATGGAAAAAAAAAATAGGAGTAAGATGTCAAACCGTGATTTCAATAGGCACTCGGATATCAATCCGATGAACATAATAAAGATCAATGCAGTCGATATCTAGTCGCTTCAAGCTAGCTTCACAACAATCTCTTAAATACTCTGGATCACCACAAATGTCCATTTTCCCTTCTATCAAACTTACGCCAAACTTGGAAGCTATTTGTACTTTTTCTCTCATTCCTTTCATTGCCTAAATACATAAAATTTAGAATACACATATTTAACTACGTCAATTAGTGTATATGATATTGGAAACTTCATTTAAGTAATTTGATAAGATGCAACTAAAATTCTAGAAAATGTTGTTGTTGATATCTAGAACAAAAAAAAAAATCCGTTTGACTCCCTTTCTCAAATTTTGTTTAAATATCGAATCATTAGCAATATTGACTGATATAGTAGTTTGGCATAATACATAAATATGCCCTTTAACTTGGCTTCAAATCACATTTATACCCTTCAACTTTGAGTGTGCACAAGTAGACACTTAAACTTGTATAAAGTTGAACAAATAGACACACATGTCCTACATGGCATCCTACGTGTCATTTTTTGTCCTACGTGGTGTCCTACGTGTATTGTGCCATGTAGGACTTGTGCGTTTACTTGTTCTACTTTATACAAGTTAAAATGTCTATTTGTGCACTATGAAAGATGGAGGTCAAAGTTAAAATTTGAAGCCAAGTTTAGGGTCCAATATATGTATTAGGCCTAGTAGTTTTCATGTATGTAAATTTTCA
>NW_026036605.1:0-649 GCF_019186545.1 Solanum stenotomum
GAAAAAAAAGTATTAGAAAAATTAATTAAAAAAAATTAGCAACTTGTTTAGGTATTTGTTTTGGAATGGAAGACAATCTGTTTTCTTCTTGAAATATATTTTCCTCTTTTATTTGAGTTAAAAACTTTGGAATTGCAAACAAGTTCATTCCTTTTTTGAAATATGTATTCCTTTTCTTTTATTTACGTTAGATTTTCAAAATTAAAAATAAAAATAAAAATCATTCCTATCATATTATCGGCTTTCTTCCACTGTGATTGTCAACTCAATTTGTGAGAAGCTAGGTGGTTTACCAGATGAAACTGAAGATGAATTAGAAACATTTCTCCTTGACACAAAAACCGGTTGATTAGGCTTTGGAAGAGACGTACTGTAGCAAACTCAATGATAACCAAGGGAACTTTTGTAGTATTGCAATCACTGACTGGAATTACAAGAAAATAACAACTGGTAAGGAAGAACAATTAAGAAGAAGAAGATAGAGATGAGATACAGAAGAAGATAAAAGATGAGAGTAACAGACAACTTCTTTCACAATTTGCATAAGTCCAATTTGCTCTCCCAAGTTGAATTTATCAACCCGAATCCCAAACATAGTATGGCCCAATTGCTTGTTCTCAACCCAATAGGTCTTGCCAGCCCAACAACT
>NW_026036606.1:0-2642 GCF_019186545.1 Solanum stenotomum
AGCATATGTACCTCCACAGCCGGTAGGGCTGGGGCGAGCCCAGCCACCACCTGCACCAGCTGCAGCTGCAGCTCCTGATCTTCATGCTCTGCTGACTCAGATACTAGCAGCTATTGGGGAGATGCGACAGGCACCAGCCCCAGCAGCACCAGCACCATTCCTAGCAGCACCAGCTCCAGCGCCGCAGGGTCAGCCTGCCGCAGCGGCACCAGAGGTTCAGCCGCCACCAGTTCATGTGACTGTCGTGTCAGACTTAAAGGACGGGGATATGCCACTGCACGAGCAGAAGATGCTCGGGGTATTCAGAGGTTGGCACCACTGATATTCTTTGGGGCAATGGGGGAGGATGCCTACGTGTTCCAGCTCACTTGTCAGGAGCAGCTACAGTCATTAGGCCTCTTGGAGTCGAGAGGAGCCGACTTCACTGCTCATCAGTTTCGTGGGCCAGCCAGGCGGTGGTGGCGCTCGTATGGAGAGTCCAGGCCAATTGGATCGCCTCCTGTATCTTGGAGTGAGTTCTCAGAGGATTTCTTAGCCCGGTTCATGCCACGGAGCGTCAGGGATAGGCTTCGTGATCAGTTCTCCAGATTGGAGCAGGGCCCTATGACCGTCTCAGAGTACGAGACGAGGTTCCATGAGTTGTCTCGACATGCTACCATGATCCTACCCACGGAGGAGGAGAGAGTTCGTTGTTTTGTACGTGGGTTGCGGTACCGTCTGAGGGTCGACAAAGAGCATTTAGTTTCTGCCGGCCGTTCATTTCTTGATGTAGTTGACCATGCCCGATCCATGGAACATATTCATCGCGAGGCCCAAGGGAGCAGCGATAAGAGGGCACGCTACCAGGGCAGCTAAAACGGGTCTCAGACTAGAGGGAGAGACTCCTATGATAGGCCCCGCCAGAGGTTCCAGCAGGGTCAGTCCAGTCGTCCTGTTCAGGCGGCATTACCTACTTCTAAGGGAGGCCAGTATCACCAGGGTGGTCCTAGTACGGGCCAGAGTTCGAGGGGATCAGATTCTCTCCCTTCCTACCGCAGTCGGGTTACTTCAGGGCGTTCAGCTTCGGGGTGTTTTGATTGCGGTGCTCTTGACCATTTGTCCAGAGTGTGCCCCCGGCGAGGGCGAGGAGCGATTGTACCAGCTCCCCTTGCACCTAGACCAGTTTCAGCAGTGCCTCCTCTAGCTAGAGGTGGTGGTCAGGACCAGGGTCGTCGGGACAGCCGACAGGGTACTAGAGGCGGAGCTCGAGGAGGCAGGCTAGGTGGTAGATCAGATGCATCGGGCAGAGGTGCTCAGGGCCATTTCGACGCAGCCCCGGCGAGGGCGACGGCTGAGGCATCTGACGATGTTATCACAGGTATGCTTTTACTATGCCATCAGCCTGCTACAGTATTATTTGATCCCAGGTCCACATTCTCGTATGTATCTGTTTATTTTGCTCCCCGATTGGGTATGAGGTCTGAGTTTTTGGTAGAGCCAGTACATGTTTCGACCCCGGTGGGTGAGTCCTTAGTAGTGGATCAGATATTGCGATCTTGCTTAGTGACTATCCAGGATTGTGATAATAGAGTTGATCTTATTTTGCTAGATATGGTTGATTTTGATGTGATTGGCATGGACTGGTTATCCCCCTACCATGCGGTCTTGGATTGCTACGCTAAGACCGCTACTTTAGCCATGCCTGGCATTTCCCCAGTGTTGTGGCAGGGTGCTTATAGTCACACACCGACAGGGATCATCTCTTTTATGCAGGCTAGACGGTTGGCTGCTTCTGGGTGTTTAGCTTATTTAGCTTATGTGCGAGATGTGAGTAGGGAGGGCTCTTCAGTTGACTCAGTTCCTGTGGTTAGGGAGTTTGCAGATGTGTTCCCTACAGACTTACCTGGCCTACCTCCAGATCGTGACATTGATTTTGCCATAGATTTGGAGCCCGACACCCGTCCTATTTCTATTCTGCCTTACCAGATGGCTCCTGCAGAGCTCAGGGAGCTCAGTGTTCCGTTAGAGGATCTCTTAGGTAAGGGGTTTATCCGTCCGAGTGTGTCGCCTTGGGGTGCTCCTGTTCTGTTTGTGAAGAAGAAGGACGGGACTATGAGGATGTGTATTGACTATAGGCAGTTGAACAAGGTGACGGTGAAGAACCGTTACACCATGCCTTGTATTGATGATTTGTTTTATCAGCTTCACGGTACCACCGTGTTTTCTAAGATTGATTTGAGGTCTGGGTACCATCAGCTGAGGATTAGGGCAGCGGACATCCCTAAGACTTCATTTAGGACCCGTTATGACCATTATAAGTTCTTGGTGATGTCGTTTGGGCTGACTAATGCCCCTGCCGCCTTCATGGACTTGATGACACGTGTGTTTAGGCCATACCTTGATTTATTTGTCATCGTCTTCATTGATGACATACTGGTATACTCGCGGAGCCGGAGTGAGCATGAGCCGCATTTGAGGATAGTGCTCTAGACTTTGAGAGATAAGTTCTCAAAGTGCGAGTTTTGGCTTGAGTCTGTAGCCTTCTTGGGGCACGTGGTGTCCAAGGAGGGTATTAGTGTTGATCCGGCGAAGATTGAGGTTATTCGTGATTGGCACAGGCCCACTTCTGTTACTTAGGTTCGTAGCTTCGTCGGGTTAGCGAG
>NW_026036607.1:0-7674 GCF_019186545.1 Solanum stenotomum
CCGTAGGTCAGGCCTGTAGATGGGGATCATCAGCCCAGAAATCGCTGTGAATTGATGGTGGACCAACTTCAAAAGGATCATAACTCTTAGAATCATAAGTCACCCAACATACAATAGATTTCAACTTAATTACACAACCCCAATCATGTCTCATAATGAACAATAGCTTCAACAACACTACCAACAACATCAACAACAACTAACAACTTCAACACTTCAACAACAATTTCCAATCTTTTCTCAATTTATGGAATAAATTTGGTGTGTGTGAGGGAAAGGATCAACCCACACGAAAAGAACTCACATATCTTGATAGGGATCACCCTCGACGAAAATCCACAATGGTCTTGACAAATCTCCTCTTTCTTCTCTTCTTCTTCTTCTCCTTCTTCTCTTCTTCAATCTCAAGAACCCTAACTCTTTCTCTTTCAAAAAATGGGACAAAAAAAAATGATCCAAAGATCATCCTAATACAACAATATGAGCTCAAAAGAATTGGCTAGGGAAAAGACTAAAATGCCCTTAATGATTCCCGGACGGATTTCCTTGTCAACTGCCCAGCTTTCAAAGGTCATAACTCCCTCATACGAACTCGGAATCGAGCAAACTCGGTGGCGTTGGAAAGGTCATTCCACGAACTTTGCGACCATAACTGGAATTCCACCTAACTCATCCTGAGCTAGAATTTATGGCTGTTCAAAGTTGGCCAAAATTTCACATTTTCCATACTTAGCCAAAATTTCCAAAACTTTAAATTCTTTCCAAAAATGAAAATTTCCAATTCTAAGCCTCTTCAATTATTTCATATTGCCGGATGTTACACCACAGCCCCCATAGAACCATGTTAGCCACCATGGGTAGAAAAGGATCATACTTTTTAGATGAATCCTTTTCAGATTATACTAGTGGATCCATTAGGCAGTTCAGGTCTTATACCTTTGGCCGGGTATAAGATGCTCTGGCAGCGTGAGGTCGATCATTGTATCATCACTATAGCTCTTATGTGATGGTTGTCGGTTAGAGAAACTCCCACAGCAGTTATTGTATTTTTATACACAAAAATTATTGTATTTTATATACATCAGTTCAATTGTATTTCTATATACATCTCAGGCTTATTGTATCCTTGTATACACACAGAGTTTATAACATGTTTTAAACAGTCTTTCTTTGTATCACATTTGTTTTAAATTGCCTTATATTGAAAGAAGTCAGTCAGGTTGAGTTGAGTTGAGCTCAATTATTCAAGAGTCGAGTATCCTTGAGTTAAGCATCTTTGAGTTGAGTATATATCTTTGAGTTGAGTATCTATCTTTGAGTTGAGTATATATCTTTGAGTTGAGTATCTGTCTCTGAGTCCAGTATCTATCTTCTGAGTTGAGTAAGTCTGAGTAGTTTTGAGTATTCCTTGAGTTGAGAAAGTTTGAACAGAGGTAAGTTATTCAGTTTATTCCAGTTTTTCTTCTAGCCTATGTTGTTTAGCTTTCCAGCTTATATACTCGTACATTCCACGTACTGAGTCATTTGGCCTGCATCTTCTTATGATGCAGACACAGGTATTCAGGATCATCAACAGGAGATTCGTTGATACATCTGGGAGTTCTAGTTAGCTATGACAATCTCCTTGCTTCCGGAGGATTTCATTTACCTTTCAGTTGTATCAGTTGTTAGGAGGTCGTGGGTCTTGTCCCGGCTTCCATCTTTATCAGTTAGAGGCTTCATAGATAGACAGTAGAGTTTCAGAAGTCTTTTCATTTATTTTGTTAAATGTTTTGAAGACTAAAGTTGCCTTTTATGGTGAGTTGTATATATATTCTATTATACAGAGTTTTCTTTTGAGTTAAAGATTTGTAAAGTTGAGTTTATAAACTCTTATTCAGTTTTAAGCTCATGTATGCTTAAGTTAGTCTTCCGCTTAGAGTCAGCCAGGATGAGGGTTCGCTTGGGGACCAGCAATGGTCTTCGAGTGCCGGCCACGTCCAGGGTGTAGGCTCGGGGCGTGACATAATTATTGCTATTTTTTCAAAAAACTTTTTGTGTCTAGTGTAATATTTGACCATCCATTCTAAAAGGATTGTGGTAAAGCGGATGGGGTTGCTCCTCACTTAACCAGAAATTTTGGGTTAAAATCTTAGGTATGGATAAATCCTGAGTGATTTCCTTCAAATGGGGCCCTACGTGGCGTGAATTCAAAATAGTCAAGCTCCAATACGGATATCGCATACCAGATAAAAAATCAAGAAAATAAAATAAAAAATATATTCTAAGAAATTTCAGCTCCACAAATCCAATGGGATTTTAACCATACATTTATTACTGATTTGAAGTTATTACAATTGAATATATATGAGTACCTTTCACCAACTCCTAAATTTCTATTGCTCCTCGATAGATCAATGTTGTTAATTTAATTAGCAAATAGGGTTAACTTAATAGTAAGGAATAATAAGTGCTAGTAATTATTTAATTCTTCTCATTTAAGGTTATGGACTCACTATCCATCTGCACAAAGTAAAATTGGACCACACGTATTTGTATTTCAGAATGTATCTAGTATCTTTGATATATGTATTTGACTTGATGTCTAAAAAATAGTGTATTTGACTTGAAATTTGGTACAAAATTATTAATTAGTAAGACGCTATGTAATTATTTCAAACTATTAAGTGAACTAGTATTTATGGTAAAAACTATAAATTATAAAGTGAATTAGACTTGACTTCGCAATGAATTGATGAAGTCAAGTCGTGTTGTTGGTGACATAAAAATTACCCTTGTTTTTTCTTTACACCTTTATTTGCTTGTACTTTTAGTGGTCCATTAATTGTGTGCATATTGCATTAAAGTTTCCAAGAAATTTCCTACTTACTTCTACTAATGTACATATTTATTAAAATAAGTTTTTTGACCGGTTATTTATCTTCGATACAATGAACTCTACTCTTCATGCTTAGCCAATCGCAAAGAAATTTCTAGGACATTACCTTATAGTTTCAATAAACAAGGCCCACAATTTGTTAAGTAAAGTTTCATTTTATGTCTTTCTATTTAGATTATTTTTATTCATTAAATTTAATTTTGACTAAGAAATGTTTTGATCCTAAGGTTAGTTTTAATGGATATCAATAAAATCGGTATAATGTTTCAAGTTAAACATAGACGTTACTTATTGCTTTCATAGACATGAAAAATCAAGAAAGTTTGGGGTTACTTATTCCTTAATTGATTTACACGAAAAATCGCCACCAAAAATCACTTATAACCTTTCGTGGCAATATTTCGGAATTTTGTGGCGACTATTGTCGCCGCTAAAGGTCTAGTTCTTTTTGTAGTGAATCCTAGTTGGCAACGCTTAGGTGGGAGGATTAGTCCCACGTGGCTTGCGATGTCACTAAAAATTTGGGGTGTTAACTCTTGAGGATATTTGTGGTTGGAGAACGGCAAGAGCATTTTTTATCCCAAAATGTAACGAAGGGTATAAATGGTCTATTTCGCATAGTTCAAGGGCAATTTTGACCCTTTTCTGTAGATAGAGAGATTTGAAATTATTGATATTTTTTCAAAAAAGCTTTTTGCATCTAGTGTAATTTTTTACCATACATTTAAAAAACCACCAAAGGATGTGGTGGAGCGGATAAGGCTGCTCCTCACTTAATCAGAGGTTTCGGGTTCGAGCCCTCTGTATGAAAAAGTCCTAGGTATGGAGTGCTTAATTTCCTCCAAATGGGGCCTTAAGTGACGCGAATTCAGAATAGTCGAGCTTCAATGCGGTACCAAATACCAGATAAAAAAACAAAAAAAAAATACATTCTAAGAAATTTCAGCTCCACAAATCCAATGGGGTTTTAACCATACATTTATTACTGATAAGTTGAATCTATCATAATTGAATATATATGAGTACGTTTCACCATCTCTTAAATTTCTATGACTTAAATTTGGTACAAAATTATTAATTAGTAAGACAATATGTAATTATTTTAAACTATAAAGTGAATTAGTATTTAGGGTAGAAACTATAAACTATAAAGTGAATTAGACTTGACTTCGCAATGAATTGATGAAGTCAAGTCGTGTGACATAAAAATTACCCTTGTTTTTTCTTTGCACCTTTATTTGCTTGTACTTTTAATGATCCATTGTGTGTATATTGCATTGAAATTTCCAAGAAATTTCCTACTTACTTCTAATAATGTACATATTTATTAAAATAACTTTTCTGACCGGTTATTTATCTTCTATACAATGAAGTCTACTCTTCATGCTTGGCCAGTTATAAAGAAATTGCTAGGTCATTATCTTATAGTTTCAAATAAACAAGGCCCACAATTTGTTAGGTAAAATTTCATTTTACGTCGTTATATTTAGATTATTTTTATTCATTTAATTTATTTTCGACTGAGAAATATTTTGATTTTAAGGTGAGTTTTAATGGATATCAATAAAATTGGTATGATGTTTCAAGTTAAAATTTTATCTGAGACAATATCTTATTAGAATTGGTAAAGTTAGGGCGTGATCAATACCTCTTGACATGAAAATGTTTATTGATGCAGAAGTATTAAAACTAACGCGTCCCACATTAATTTTTTTGTTTTTAAGGCAGAGATTTCCCGAAATATAAAAATGAAGTAACAGAGTCGAGTTGTTCTGAAATATATATATATATATATATATTGAATTAATTTCAGAAACAAAATTAAATTAAAAACTTGAATAACGCTAAAAGATATTATAAATCAATTAAGGAATAAAATGTTTTTTTTTTCGAAAGTAGAATACAAGTGAAAAATTAAATTAAATTTCACGAGTGAGAAAATTTTATAATTTTTTTTGGAAATTAAAATATACGAAAAGTAATAGACAAGGATATATAGAATCTCTTTATTTTACTCTTCATATTTATATTCCTTAAATATATAGTGTTAAACAATAATTATGCACAAATCATTATCATATTTCAAAATATGAAAAGGTAACATTTTAAGTTTTATTTATGCAGGATGATTGGTGTGTGAGTTTGCTGGATTTGAATTTTTATTTTTGAGATATTATTAGAATTATTATCTACGCATATTTAAAGTTTAGTATTTGTTTGATAGTATTATTTAATTATTAGATAAATTTTGAAATTATCAATAAATTAATAGTTAGGATTACATCAGGCACATAAACTAGTTAAAAAAGAAAGAAGAGAAGATGTTGACCAAAAAAAAAAGTATAAATTGGAAAAAAGTGAGAGTACCATTTATTAGAGGACTAGACACCATTTTTCAAGGAATGCTGTTATTAGCAAATTCCTTACACAATTAAAAAAGAAAAGGGAAGTTTGTGAGAAAGAAAAAGTGAATTACATGGCCCTACTTGAATGGAAAAAAAAAAAAAGAATCAACAAAAATAAATAAAGACTAGAGGAGGACAAAAGTTTATGGCTATTTTTATTAATTAAAAGAAGTAGAAAATTCCTCGAAAGACCACCTACCCACCCTACACCAAACCTTCACAATAATACATAAACAATGGACAACTAAAAATACAAGTGGATGTGTTTGTAAGGAGGAAAATATGTTACAAAAAATGTTTGATTTTCTTATGTTTAATTGATCAAAAATATATTTTTAAAAATATTGTTCTTAACACCCACCTTGAAACTAACTAGATCAAGTATCAGTTGTTACTTTTTCGAACTATCATTATCTACTCAAGTAGATATACTTTAATACGTAAATAATAATAGTTTAAATAGGAAAAAGAGACGTAGAATGTGAAACACCCCCCCCCGCCACACACGCACAAAACAAAAGAGCAAAAGAAAATGTGTTTTTAACACTAATCTTTAAAATTTTATGAAGTTAATATAGAAATCAAGGACCTACTTGAATGGAAAAGAAGAATCAACAACTATATAAAAAGACCAGAGGAGGACAAAAGCTTTAAAAAATTCCTCCAAAGACCACCTACCCACCCTGCACTAAAACTTCACAATAATACATACACAATGGACAGCTAAAAATATAAGAGGAAAATATGTTTGAAAAAATGTTTGATTTTCTCATGTTTAATTAGTTAAAATTATTTTTCTTACTAAAATTAAGTTACTTAAATATAAGAAAACTATATTTTTTTACTGAAAATAAGGAAAACAAATTTCACAAATACATGTACACGATACATCTAATAAATTATTGAATCAAAGTTGAGCCACACCCACCCCAACTTTAATAAAAGGAAGTGGGAAAGTCAGTGAGAAAGAAAAAAGGGAAAGAGATTTGTCCTTTCCTTAATTAAACTAATTTGTGTATGGAAAAAGTGAACTTTGAAATTCTAAAATATGTTACTCCCTTCGTCCACTATTGTTTGTCAGATACACTAAAAATAGTTGTCCAAAATTAATTGTCAATTTAAACAATAAAAAAACATGAATTAGTCATTTTTTCCAATTCTTTCCTTAATAATTACATAACTACTGGTTTCAAAAAGTACTGGTCATTTTAAAGTTGCAAGACTACTTTAATGTGAAAAAAGTTATTTTTACGGTTTTCAAAAAGTACAAACCACTTTAATAATGATTGATAGTAGGGTTATATTAGTCACATTGCACCTTATATTACCCTCTCCGTCCCCTATTGTTTGTCAGGTATATTAAAAATAGTTGTCCAAAATTGATTGTCAATTTAAACAATCAAGAAACAATTAGTCACTTTTTTCCAATTCTACCCTTAATAATTACCTAACTATTGGTTTCAAAAAGTAGTTATTTTAAAGTTACAAGACTACTTTAATATAAAAAAAGTTACTTTTACAGTTTTCAAAAAAGTACAAACCATTTTAATAATGATTGATAGTAGGGTTATATTAGTCAAATTGAACCTTATATTAAATTTTTCTTAAGGGTTATGCATGATCTCATCCTGACAAACAATAGTGGACGGAGCGAGTAAATTTTTCTTAAGGGTTGTGCATGATCGTGTCCTGACAAACAATAGTGGACGGACACAAAGAAAAAGATGTTAACACAAATGATATTTAGCAGAAACTAATTTATGGATGGTAAAAGTGAGCATTGAAATTGCTAATTTATCATTAATTAAGGATTTCAAATTTTAAGATAATTATTCAATACTATATTTAAGAGATTTGGGTGTTTGATTAAATATTTTAAAATATATGGTATAAATATTAAAAGTGATATTATGTGTAATTTTTTTAAAAGTATAGATAAATTAAGTATATATGGTAGTAAAGTATGTCTAGTTATGTAGTTTTTTCTTAGATGTAACTTTTATCATTAATATGGTAGGATAATGTCGGAAATGTGAGAATTGTAGCATTGATCTGGAGAATAATTGTTCGCGTGTAATGACCCTCGTGGTCATTTCTGTATCTTGCCTTCTATGTGTCGTTTAGAGCATTCCTATAGCGACCCCAAGTCATTTATGACTTGCTGGGACTGACAGTTCGGTCACCTGGTCGTTCGTTTGGTCTTGGTGCGAGTTTTTGTGTTTTGGAGCTTATGAACCTTGAACGATCATTTTCGATCAAAAGTTCAAGAAGATGACATCGGAATCCAATTCTGACAATTTCATCAGCTCCGGAAGGGTCATTTTAGGCTAGTAGCATGGTCGACATGACTCCCGAGGTTTTCAGTGTGAGTCGGTGCGATTAGGCGTTTTA
>NW_026036607.1:8447-18942 GCF_019186545.1 Solanum stenotomum
GCAATGATGCTGAAATATTCAAATTCCTTGATGATACTTACAAATCTAAAGTAAAAGTGGGAAACGGTGAGGGAGTAAAAGTCAAAGGCATAGGTACAATGTCTATCTCAACAATATCAAGTATCAAAACCAACCCTGATGTTCTGTACACACTTGATATAAGTCAAAATTTGTTGAGTGTTGAAAAAATGCTTGAAAATAATTATTCTCTATATTTTAAGAATCGTGAATGTGTTGTTTCTGACCCTTTTGGAGTAGAATTATTTTATGATAAGATGAGCAACAAAATGTTTTCATTTGATTGGGAGAAAATAATTAGAAGACATACACTATTACTTCACAACATGTACAAACCTATGGCACAAAAGGTTTGGTCACTTTAATCTGAGAAGCGTCGCAGAGATGAAAAAGAAAAAGCAAGTGGAAAATATGCCTGAATTTCTTTCTAATGCTCAAGTTTGTGAAACCTGTCAATAGGGAAAGTAATCAAAATTGCCATTTCAAGCAAATCAAGTATGGAGAGCTAACTAGAAACTTCAGCTCATTTATACGGATGTTTGCAGCCCAATGAAAACAGATTCATTGAGTGGTAACAAATACTTTCTCCTCTTTATTGATGACTACACTAGAATGTGTTGGGTTTATTTCATTAGACTAAAGAGTGAAGTTTTTGATGTTTTTAAACAATTTAAAGCTTTAATAGAAAATCAATATAATCTTAGTATTAAGGCTTTAAGGTCTGACAATGGAGGAGAATATACTTCTTCTCAATTTTTGAAGTTTTGTAATAGCACATGTATTGAATGCCAAATGACATTACCATACACTCCACAATAAAATGGCGTGTCTGAAAGGAAGAACATGACAAATGTCTTTTGCTCGAAAGAATGATCCCAAATCAGTTTTGAGCGGAGGCAGTGAATACCTCCGTATATTTGCTGAATAGATTGCCTATTAAGGCCTTGCAGGACATGACTCAATATGAAGCTTGGTGTGGGAACAAACCATCAGTACACCATCTCAGAATCTTTGGGTGTATATGTTATTATCGAGTTCCAGAAATAAAGAGGAATAAGCTGGACAACAAGGCTCATAAGGGCATATTTATGGGCTATAGTTCATCCAAATGATACAAGATTTTCTATTTTCAAATAGAAAAACTAATTCTCGATCGAGAAGTGAAGTTCGATGAAACAGTGGTTGGGATCCTCTTATTCTGATTTATTTTCAAAAGAGCAACCTCAACTTCCTGAAGATGAACTAGTGGATGATGTAACAGTGAGGGGACCTCAAACCTTAAAAGATGTCTATCAACGGTGTAATTTGGTTACCTCTGAACCAACAAGCTATACTAAGTACAAGACTCTCAGACATGAAGGAAAGCTATGCAAGATGAACTAGACATGATCGAGAAAAATGGAACCTGACAGCTTGATGACAAACCTAGAAATCGCAAGGTGATTGGTGTAAAATGGATTTTCAAGACAAAACTCAATCCCGATGGAACAATTTGCAAACATAAGGCTAGATTGGTGGTGTTGACACCTAATTTTGACCCTCCCCGGTAGCAATTAATTTCGAGCTTCTTAATTTTCAAACGATTTAAAGTAATCAATTTTAGAAATTTTGAAAAAAATAAAAATAAAAAATAAAAAAATAAGTAAATATATATATAAATATATATGTAATAGAATAGTTTGCAAGTTATTTCAAATAGTCTGTCTTGTTATAATTTTTAAATAATAATATGTCTTTTATATAATTATGTATATAATTAGTGTATTTTATAAATATTAGAANAATTTCATTTTCCTCGAATTTCTTGCATCAATCTAAGTAAAATGAGGGACAGTTGTTGACACCTAATTTTGACCCTCCCCGGTAGCAATTAATTTCGAGCTTCTTAATTTTCAAACGATTTAAAGTAATCAATTTTAGAAATTTTGAAAAAATAAAAAATAAAAAATAAATAAATAAGTAAATATATATATAAATATATATGTAATAGAATAGTTTGCAAGTTATTTCAAATAGTCTGTCTTGTTATAATTTTTAAATAATAATATGTCTTTTATATAATTATGTATATAATTAGTGTATTTTATAAATATTAGAAAATCGTCTCAAAAAGATTTTAGTTTTACTTAAATATTTGGTTAATTAGTTTAGTTATATAATGGTTTATATTTTGAGTTAATTAGTTTATGATTAAGTTAATTAGTTTATTTCGTTAAGACTAAGAAGCTCGTAAATTAATTATATGAATTCGTTCCATTTAAATTTTAACCAAATTTGTCAATCGAGCTTATCCGGTTAAATTCCAAATCCCAATCGGCCACAATTGAACTCGAGGGGGCCATATCTTAATTTGGAATATAGCATTTTATTTATGAAAGCAGCCATTTGCCTTTCAATTCTTTAAAAAAGGCCAAAATTTGGGCCATTCTTCCTCACATTACAGTAGCCCAGCAACATAAACCGGCCCACAAAGACCCATCAACATTTGCCAATTCTTTCAACTAACAATACCAAACAGCAGCCCATATCTTAGCCCCAACCCAGTCCATTCCCCTGACCCGACCCAAACCCTTTTCCCCTTTTAATTTCAATGTGAACATCACAGCGTACAAGACCCAGAAACAGTCAAAAAACGCTAACACACAGCAGTGAGGAAAGCAGCGAGGAACAGAGAGAGGACGCTGCAATTTTGTCGTCTCCCGTCCCTGTCTGCATTAATATCGCAGCAGCAGGCAGCAGGCACGCGATTTCTCCCATTTCCTCTTCCGGAATGGGTTGAAATCGCAGGGAAAAAGGTGTCTCACCGAAATTGTGAAAGTTTTGGGGAGTTTTGAATTTCAAATTGGTCCCTTTTCTTATGGAATTTCAGCCTTTTCCCTCCCAAACTCGAACCCTAACGATTTTCCTTTTATATATACTTTCTTTTGTTCACTGATGAGAGAAGGAGAAAGAAAAAAAAATATATATTAGGAGATTTTAGTTGCAAGTTCTGGGTTAGAAAAAAAAGGGGGGTCGAAAAAGAGACATACGTTAGAGTGCTCTTGAACAATCGAATTCACACGCTGAAGAAATTTGAACACAACTTTCAGTCTTAAGTTCTTTAGGGGTCTCTGCTCAAAGTCGGTTCATACGTTTGGATTCGCTTTTCAAGTTTTGTGATTGTGTGGTGGAACTCACTGTTTCATTTCCTGCTCGTTTGTTCCAGTCACTGCCCAGAATAAGGTAGACTCTTCGCATCTTTATACTACGTCGTTTAGTTTTTCATATCAATTCTTGGCTGGCCATTTTTAGTGTTATTGGTTTCCTGTGTTAGAATTAAATTATGTTGATGATTTTAGCTCAAATGTTTCTCCCCTGTGCCTATTGTTATAAAGTATCAGGGACATTTACATAATTTCAGCAGGCTTCTCTGTCCACGAATGCTGAATCGACTCAAAAGCGAATTTAGTTGTTGTCTGTTTCTTTCACTAACTCTAAAATGCTCTTCTATAAGGTTATTAGTTTAAATGTCGTATCATAGTCGAAGTCATTCAAACCTTGATTTATTTATGGCTTTTCCTTTCATTACTATTATTGGTTGTCCAAATTTTATGTTTGGTTTCCATGGTCAGCTGGTCTTAATGAGATTTGCATAATGAAGTATACTAGTTTGTAGTTTGTTGCTATTATAGTCACAAATCAAGTTCTCGCTTGAGTTTACTTTTAGTGCATTCGGTTTCAAGGATGTTAGTTTGGTCTGTGTTGAGGGTTGACCTCTGTTTGCTTTATTCATGTTTTCTTGGTTTTCATAGTTGTAACATGACTAGTTTGGAGGTGGTCTACTAGTCTTAGTTTGTCTTTACTTATTATGAATTTGTAATAATAAGAAAATGTGTTCAATTTGTTTATTAAGTTTTAAGAATGTGTGAAATGTCATAGCTTGATGTCCCAATTCCCCATTCATTTCGACCCCCCTCGTTGCTTGTCAAATCATATTTCTTTTTCTCTTCAAATATCTGATGTTTAGCTTCACTTAATGCATAAAAATAGGTCGGATTAATGTCAAATGCATCGTTTCTTGTTTATAAAAAATTGGAACGAGTCACTTGGATTTGATGTTGAGCCACCTGTATGGTATTATTGGTAAATGGGTTCATTTGATGAATCACCATGAAGTCTCTGGAACTTGTGTCTATTTTGTTGAGATTTCTATTTTTAGGCGTTAGTGATCAGGGCGGCTCGTGATATTTGAGAGACATATTTTGAATTTAGATCCTTTGGGATTACCGATACTAGTAGAGTATATTTGTATGTTCGATGCATATTTTCACTCAAATGGGTTTGGGAATTTTATTCAAAGTCAACCTCTCATTTCAACCTTTAGCATGGGGGTATGTTTCTTTTTATATGTTTTGAACAATAACTAATAATACTGTCGTTTCCTCCATTTGTGAGATATTTGCAATAACTCCCTTAAGAGATCATGTTATTAATTATGGGAAGGATTAAGTAGGTTGAGGAATTTTACTGCTCGTGCTTTTGTCCTTTGTTGTTACATCGCCTCGATATAATAGTTATTCTTAGTTGCTCATGCTCTTATTTTAAATGTTTTGTGCAATCACTTGAAAGATCTCTCATGTACTGATTTGTTTTCCTCTTTTTTTTTTTTTATGTAATTTTATCCGAGTCCATTTGGGACTTCATTCCCACATTTCGAGAGAGCCATAAAGGCTCGAATTCCGTCCTTATCGAGTCAGCCGGCTACAAAGAATCGACGAACAGGTTATAGACAGATGAGGGCTGGAAATTAGATTTTTCAGGTTCCGGAAAGCTGAAGAACAGGCTGCGTACCTGCTGTATACAGCAGTGTACACTGGTATACATGGCAAAAAAAAAAAATACCAAATACGGGATTAAAAATGAAATGCAGGTTGCAGGGGTCAATATAGACTGTATACACTCGGTATACAGTCCGATATACACGAAAATGGATCAAAATACGACCCATATACAATAATATACATTTTCTGTATACACAGGTGTTTGAGAGCGAAAACGGGCCCAAAAGGTCCCAAAAATGGCCCAGCAGCGATTTTTAGTTAAATAAGTCCAAATTCGTATTTTGGGCCATTTTAGTAGTAGGACAGGTTCTTGAAGTTGGGTCGAAAACCCAAAATCTGATATCTTTCTCCTTTGTTCTTTATTTGTTATTATGTCGACTAACACTTTGATTATCTTATGGGTTAATTTAACTAAATTCCCGAGAATGGTCATTTCATTTTATTTTTTTTAAAATAAAGGTATATATTTCATTACTCAGTTCTTATGTTAATATTAGTCTTGTCAATACTAAATTTATTCCCCCCTAGGAAAATCCCTCTCGGTCCTATTCCCCTAAGATGGTTATGAATAATACCAATAATAATAGTAATAAATGAATAAGTTCGTTTACTTAGTTAAATTTTTTTAAAAAAATAATAATAAGTTAAAGTAATTGAGTTCTTTTACTTAGTTGGAGTTTTCTTTTCATAATAATAAAAAATTAGTTAAAATAAATGAGTCCTTCACTTAGTCAAATTTTCAAAATTGGTCAAAGTCGTTATGAGTCCTTTTACTTAGTTAAATTTTTAAAAATTAGTCAAATCATTTTTAAGTCAAATTGTCGGTCAACCGCAAGTTAGCGGGCATTTCGAGGGCCTAACACCTTCTCGGAATGTATATTGAACTTCGAACCCGTTTTCAATTGATTTTGTCTGTTTAAATCTTTTGAAAACCTTATAGTTTTTTTTCTTGATTTTTACTAAAAAATTAAGTGGCGACTCTGTCCTTTTGGAAACCTGATTTCTCTTAAATCATAAGTTTAATCGGTTTTTCAAAAACTCAGTCATTTTCCCTTTCCACATATCTTTTTAAATAAAACAGGTGGTGAAGGGATACATACAACAATATGGTGTGGATTACAAGGAAATATTTGCTCACACAATCAAGCTTATTCTTGAATTTGCATTTCATAGTTCCTTGTAGATTCATCAGCTTGATGTCAAATCAACTTGTTTGAATGGTTTGCTTGCTGAAGAGATATATGTAGAGCAACCTGATGGTTTCTCAATTCCTGACAAAAAGGATCAAGTTTATCTCTTAACGATGGCCTTATATGGCCTAAAACAAGCCCCAATGGCATGATATGAGAGAATGGACAATCATCTCATCTAACTTGAATTTAGCAGAAGTTAAAGTGAAGCTACTTTGTATGTAAAAGTCACTGCTGGTGAGTCCTTAATTGTCTCAATTATGTAGATGACATGCTTGTGACAGGAAGCAAAATTTAACTAATCCAAAGGTTCAAGGATCAAATGGAGAAAATCTTTGAAATAACTGATCTTGGAGTCATGAAGTACTTCCTTGCCATGAAAGTACTTTGGCACCCATGATTTTGGTCGACATTTATAGGGCTTTGGACAAGTGTCAAAGCGGAGAGCGTTTCTTTCAGGGATGCAACCTGATACTTCAGTGGTAGATGATGAGACACTTGATCAAAGCACATAATCCAGAAGAACCAGATCCGTTGAGACGATCGGATCAATTTGCAGGTCATGATTGGTGGATGTACCATAATCATTGCAACAAAACTGGAGGTTTAAAATTCTGGTATCCAAGACTTCAAGGGCTAAGAGAGGAAAATGTGCAGTGGTCGATAGAAAGTCTAGTGGTGACAAAGCAAATGGTGATTCGAGCGGAAAAGACCCCTTACTTGATATTTGCCGGGTTAAGAGGGACTAGACCATATGCTCCAGGTCGAGTCCTTAGACAACTGGGAGGGAAACAGGAGATTCCCCAAATTGCGAACATGAAGAAATTTGCAATCGATCATGAAAATGGACGAGTCTCTTATGCTGAAGACATACGTAGAACATGGAAGACCCGAAGGGTATTGGGTGAGCCGGTACCAAACACATTTCGTCCAGAATGTTCTAAGGATTACAAAGAATGGTTGAAGAAGAGCCTCGCCGGAACTATTGAGCCTGGTCCAAATGTTCCCCATATTATTGCAGATGTTGGGGCCAAACATCAAATTCGACTTCATCGACTCCAAGAGAAGTATGACAAGAATGAGTTGGACCATCAACGCCGACATTCAGAGGACGCCAAAGTCATAGCTCAGTTGAAGCAAGAGTTACGAAGAGCCAGGCAATGCATGTCAGAACTAGATGATAACATGGAGCAACAGATTCAGTCAGTCGAAAGGTTCAGACATCAAGAAGGGGGTCGGTTGGCAAGAGATCACCTATGGGCGAACAGATATGCTATGTGGGAAAAGGTCAGCATAGCCAAGAGGAGCAGACTTGGTGAAAGATCAGGATGAGCTTGGAGTTTGTTATCATCCCCTGCGTGGGACTGCTTTATTTGTACTTTGTCTTGTAATTTATTTTTCGAACTCTTTTCCCCAATTTTATGTTTGTCAAATATTTTTGAATGCTATTAATGAAATATTTTGGGGATAATGAATTGGCTTAAAAAGATATATACATCCTTCAATTCGCTAGGCCTACCCTTGGCACAAAAGGGTCACATGCATGTTTAGGACGCGATATTTGTCTGTTTACTTGTGTGCTTTAACTGTTTATGTGGTACGTTGCTTTGAATGAGGACATCCTTAGCCCACTCCTTTTCAAAATTTTCCAAAAATAAAAAATAAAAATTCCTACAATATCAAATACAAGTCACTACCGAAATGTCCGACCAAAATTCCATGAGTCTTGAGTTTCTCAGCCAGAAATAAAATCTCAAATACCAAATCCTAAAATATTACTCTATCATCTCAGGAAAGGTGAAATTGCTGCTAAGATGGAAAGAGGCAAGCGTATCGACATAGAGCTAACCGAAGAGGATTTGAGGATGGAATTGCAGCGGCTCAGGCAAGAGATCCAAGAAACTAGAGAAAAAAGAATAAAAATGGAGTTTGCCACCGCGATCGCACGAGCAACAAATGCGGCACTAGACGCGGAGTTGGCAGCAAAGATGACAAAATGTGCTGTTATAGATGAAGAGACAGCTGATGTGCGGAAGAAGCGAGATGCCCTCAAAGAGATAACCGTGATGCTTCAGAAGCCACGTGGAAAACACTCTTTCTTCAGCCAAGAGGCCATCAACAGTGATCCCAGAGGCGCTAGACCTGAAGCTACTGAAGAAGATATTGGGGAGCAAATTGTCTATAGACCTACTGTCAAGGGACGGTGGAAAGAAGAGAATGAGGAAACCGCCCCCCAAAGCATATGAGTTTACCCCCCATGGCTAATACGGCAGTCAGAATAAGAGGTTTCGATGAAGGCACCATCTATCTTTTAGGAGTTTTATTATCTGTTTTTCACTTTCCTTGTAATCACCAGAAATGAATGAATAAAAATGAAAATTTCCTTTGTATTCGAACTACGTAGGGCCTGAATTCTCCTTTAGAGATACGTAGGCAGCCTTTCAAGGCATGGCCCCTATCTTTTCAAAATTTTCTTTTCCCCCTCTTTCATTCTGCAAGGAAACATTGAGTTCAGATCAACAGATGCCAGAAGATGCGGCGAGAAGACCTTAGCTCAACGCAATTTAACCTTTTTAGTCACTAGCCTCAAAATAAAACGAGCAAATTCCTGCTTGTTCAAAAGTCAGTCCCATTATTCGTGGGTTAACATGTTCTCAGACAAAGCAACTTTTATGTGTTTACCTGCTTTCTATGTGATATCTTGCATTATTCATCCAGAACTAATACTAATAGATTTGCCTTTGAGTTGTTTTTCTCTACAGGTAGTTAGAACTGATCTGTGTTGATACACTGGCCGATCATCCTTATTTTACCAGATCAAAAGGGCCTACAGATTCCTTTCCCAGCCAAAGTTCCCAAAGAGGAAAAACAGCAATGGGTGATAACAACGAAGAACCTGGCCCTACGGATGTCGTGGTGGCTCAGCCAGCCCTTGCAGATCAGAATGAACTGATCCTGCAGTTGATACAACAAATTGCTGACATTAGAGTCGAGATGCAGAGAAGACATGATTTGCCTCCTCCAATTTTTGCTGTCAACAGACGGAAGGCCTCCAGTTCAAACTCCCCCTCCTAACGTGGAACAAGCTCAGAACTCACTTTCAAGTCCTGCTCGCAATCCCTCTATCATCGACCTTAGTACCCAAAACCCTCATTACGCCTCAGCCTCTTACCAAACACCACCCCCTCCTCAAGATACCAACCCCCGAGCACCACTCCCTTTCCCCAATGCAAACCACCAAACTGGCCTACCCCCTCAAAGCCAAAATCTTAACCGCCCGCACATTTCCCTCCATTACCAAAATCAACATACCAACCCTCAGACTTTCCCTCAAAATTACCAAGCCACTCAAAATGCCCAAAGTCCCTCAATTGCTCCACCACTGCCACAAAAAGCCACCTTTCAAATACCCGTTCCCAACGAGCATGACGCCCATGGTTCGGAGCTCGACCACTATGAGGAGAGGGAGAGAGAGTGGAGGTCGAAAAAAGAGACCGCCAAGATAGATATGAAGGAGGAAATTAGAAAAGCCATGAAGGAGTTGAACTGCATTCCTGAGGTCGCCGGATTAAGTTATGAAGACCTGTGCATTCACCCGAATTTGGACCTCCCAGAAGGGTTCAAAGTGCCAAAATTTGACATCTTCGGAGGAACGGGGAACCCCTTGGCACACTTGAGGGCCTACTGTGACCAACTCGTAGGAGTTGGGAGAGACGAAGCTTTGTTAATGCGGCTTTTTAGCCGAAGTTTGAGCGGAGAGGCTCTAGAATGGTTTACGTCTCATGAAACGAAACATTGGTCCAGCTGGAACGTTTTGGCTAAGAATTTCATAGAACGATTCGCCTACAATGTGGAGATCGTTCCTGATCGTTACTCCTTGGAGA
This sequence comes from Solanum stenotomum, assembly GCF_019186545.1. Lineage (NCBI taxonomy): Eukaryota > Viridiplantae > Streptophyta > Magnoliopsida > Solanales > Solanaceae > Solanum > Solanum stenotomum. Next base: position 18,360 of record NW_026036607.1, read on the forward strand.
AGATGAAGCAGAAGTCGACCGAAAGCTATAGAGAGTTCGCATACAGATGGCGAAAGGAGGCAGCTAGAGTTAGACCTCCTATGTCAGAAAAGGAAATTGTCGAAGTGTTTGTGCGGGTGCAGGAGCCCGAATATTATGACAGAATTATGTTGCTCGTTGGAGCAAAATTTGCTGAGATAGTCAAGGTAGGTGAGACTATCGAGGATGGATTGAGAACCGGGAAGATTGCCCGTGCTGCTGCCTCGCCCGGATCTTCGGGCTTGTTGAAGAAGAAAAGAGAGGATGTGTCCTCTATCTCTTGTGAGGGGAGGAAGACCCCGAAGAAGTCATCATCATACCAAGGTCGTTCTCGACCTTCACAAAGTTTGTACCCGACTTGTTATGCACAGACTGATTACCAAAATACCCCTCCCGCCAGTTACCAAAACACCCCTCTTCCCAGCTATCAAAATACTTCCCATCCTAACTACCAAACTCCCCCTACTATTTACCAAACTCCCCATCCCGTTTACCAGACTCCATCTCATCACTACCGAAATGCCACCCCCAACTGTGCCAACGTTCAGACAAATTACCAAGCGCC